>NC_091977.1:228729850-228784850 GCF_044704955.1 Pristiophorus japonicus | reverse complement strand
TTGGTCCGCCCTTATTTAAAAAGGAGGCAGACAGAAAGCAGGAAACTATAGACCAGTTAGCCTAACATATGCTGGAGTCCATTATTAAGGAAGCAGTAGTGGGACATTTGGAAAGCATAATTCAGTCAAGCAGAGTCAGCATGGTTTTATGAAGGGGAAATCATGCTTGACAAATTTGCTGGAGTTCTTTGAGGATGTAACGAGCAGGGTAGATAAGGGGGAACCAGTGGATGTGGTATATTTGGATTTCCAGAAGGCATTCGATAAGATAAAAGGGTACTGCACAAGATAAAAGTTCACAAAGTTGGGGGTAATACATTAGCATGGATAGAGGATTGGCTAACTAACAGAAAACTGAGTTGGGATAAATGGGTCATTTCCAATTGGCAAACAGTAACTAGTGGGGTGCCACAGGGATCGGTGCTGGGGCCTCAACTATTTACAATCTATATTAATGATTTGGATGAAGGGACTGAGCATAATGTAGCCAAGTTTGCTGATGATACAAAGATGGGTGAGAAAGCAAGATGTGAGGAGGATACACAAAATCTGCAAAGGGATATAGACAGGCTAAGTGAGTGGGCAAAAATTTGGCAGATGGGAATATAATATGGGGAAGTGAGAGATTATCCACTTTGGCATAAAAAATTAAAATGCAAATTATTATTTAAATAGAGAAAAATTACAAAATGCTGCAGTACAGAAGGACCTGGGGGTCCTGGTGCATGAAACACAAAAAGTTAGTATGCAGGTACAGCAAGTAATCAGGAAGGCAAATGGAATGTTGGTCTTTATTACAAGGGGGATAGAGTATAAAAGCAGAGAAGTCCTGCTACAACTGTACAGGGTATTGGTGAGGTCACACCTAGAGTACTGTGTACAGTTTTGGTCTTCTTATTTAAGGAGGGATGTACTTGCATTGGAGGCTGTTCAAAGAAGGTTCACTAGTTTGATTCCTGAGATGAAGAAGTTGACTTATGAAGAAAGGTTGAGTAGGTTGGGCCTATAGTCATTGGAGTTCAGAAGAATGAGGTGTGATCTTATTTAAACATATATGACAATGAGGGGGCTCGACAAGGTAGATGCAGAGAGGATGTTTCTATTCATGGGAGAATCTAGAACGGGAGGGCATGGTTTTAGAATAAGGGGTCACCCATTTAAAACTGAGATGAAGAGGAATTTCTTCTCACAGAGGGTTGTAAATCTGTGGAATTCTCTGCCCCAGGGAGCTGTGGAGGCTGGGTCATTGAATAAATTTAAGGTGGAGACAGACAGATTTTTGAACCATAAGGGAGTAAAGAGTTATGGGGAGCGGGCAGGGAAGTGGAACTGAGCCCATGATCAGATCAGGCATGATCTTATTGAATGGCGGAGCAGGCTCGAGGGGCCAAATGGCCTACTTCTGCTCCTATTTCTTACATAGAAACATAGAAAATAGGCCCTTCGAGCCTGCACCACCATTCAATAAGATCATGGCTGATCATTCACCTCAGTACCCCTTTCCTGCTTTCTCTCCATACCCCTTGATCTCTTTAGCCGTAAGGGCCATATCTAACTCCCTCTTGAATATATCCAATGAACTGGTATCAACGACTCTCTGCGGCAGGGAATTCCACAGGTTAACAACTCTCTGAGTGAAGAAGTTTCTCCTCATCTCAGTCCTAAATGGCTTGCCCCTTATCCTAAGACTGTGTCCCCTGGTTCTGGACTTCCCCAACATCGGGAACATTCTTCCCGCATCTAACCTGTCCCGTTCCGTCAGAATCTTATACGTTTCTATGAGATCCCCTCTTATCCTTCTAAACTCCAGAATATAAAGGCCCAGTTGATCAAGTCTCTCCTCATATGTCAGTCCAGCCATCCCTGGAATCAGTCTGGTGAACCTTCGCTGCACTTCCTCAATAGCAAGAACGTCCTTCCTCAGATTAGGAGACCAAAACTGAACACAATATTCCAGGTGAGGCCTCACCAAGGCCCTGTACAACTGCAGTAAGACCTCCCTGCTCCTATACTCAAATCCCGTAGTTATAAAGGCCAACATGCCATTTGCCGCCTTCACCGCCTGCTGTACCTGCATGCTATCTTTCAATGACTGATGAACCATGACACCCAGGTCTCGTTGCACCTCCCCTTTTCCTAATCTGCCACCATTCAGATAATATTCTGCCTTTGTGTTTTTGCCACCAAAGTGGATAACCTCACATTTATCCACATTATACTGCATCTGCCATGCATCTGCCCACTCACCTAACCTGTCCAAATTACCCTGCAGCCTCTTAGCATCCTCCTCACAGCTCACACCACCACCCAGTTGAGTGCCATCTGCAAACTTGGAGATATTACACAATTCCTTCATCCAAATCATTAATGTATATTGTAAAGAGCTGGGGTCCCAGCACTGAGCCCTGCGGCACTCCACTAGTCACTGCCTCCCATTCCGAAAAGGACCCATTTATCCCGACTCTCTGCTTTCTGTCTGCCAACCAATTTTCTATCCACGCCAGTACATTACCCCCAATACCATGTGCTTTGATTTTGCACACCAATCTCTTATGTGGGACTTTGTCAAAGGCCTTTTGAAAGTCCAAATACACCACATCCACTGGTTCTCCCTTGTCCACTCTACTGGAATTTTTTGAGGATGTAACTAGAAGATTTGTCAAGCATGATTTCCCTTTCATAAATCCATGCTGACTTGGACTGATCCTGTCACTGCTTTCCAAATGCGCTGCTATTTCATCCTTAA
Organism: Pristiophorus japonicus; assembly: GCF_044704955.1. NCBI lineage: Eukaryota > Metazoa > Chordata > Chondrichthyes > Pristiophoridae > Pristiophorus > Pristiophorus japonicus. The sequence goes on along the minus strand of NC_091977.1, from coordinate 228,782,104 downwards.
TAATTGATGATGACAGGCTAACCGGTCTATAATTACCCGTTTTCTCTCTCTCTCCTTTTTTAAAAAGTGGTGTTACATTAGCTACCCTCCAGTCCATAGGAACTGATCCAGAGTCGATAGACTGTTGGAAATTGATCACCAATGCATCCACTATTTCTAGGACCACTTCCTTAAGTACTCTGGGATGCAGACTATCAGGCCCCGGGGATTTATCGGCCTTCAATCCCATCAAATTCCCCAATACAATTTCCTGCCTAATAAGGATATCCTTCAGTTCCTCCTTCTCACTAGACCCCCAGCCCCCTAGTACATTCAGAAGGTTATTTGTATCTTCCTTCGTAAAGACAGAACCAAAGTATTTGTTCAATTGGTCTGCCATTTCTTTGTTCCCTATTATAAATTCACCTGAGTCCGACTGCAAGGGACCTACGTTTGTCTTCACTAATCTTTTTCTCTTCACATATCTATAGAAGCTTTTGCAGTCAGTTTTTAGTTCCCAGCAAGCTTCCTCTCGTACTCTATTTTCCCCCTCCTAATTAAACCCTTTGTCCTCCTCTGCTGTATTCTAAATTTCTCCCAGTCCTCAGGTTTGCTGCTTTTTCTGGCCAATTTATATGCCTCTTCCTTGGATCTAACACTATCCTTAATTTCCCTTGTTAGCCACGGTTGAGCCATCTTCCCTGTTTTATTTTTACTCCAGACAGGGATGTACAACTGTTGAAGTTCATCCATGTGATCTATAAATGTTTTCCATTGCCTATCCACCTTCAACCCTCTAAGTATCATTTGCCAGTCTATTCTAGCCAATTCACGCATCATGCCGTCGCAGTTAGCTTTCCTTAAGTTCAGGACCCTAGTTTCTAAATTAACTGTGTCACTCCATCTTAATAAAGAATTCTACCATATTATGGTCACTCTTCCCCAAGGGGCCTCGCATAACAAGGTTGCTAATTAGGCGCTTCTCATTACACATCACCCAGTCTAGAATGGCCAGCTCTCTGGTTGGTTCCTCGACATATTGGTCAAGAAAACCATCCCTAATACACTTCAGGAAATCCTCCTTCACCGCGTTGCTACCAGTTTGGTTAGCCCAATCTATATGTAAATTAAAGTTGCCCATGATAACTGCTGTACCATTATTGCACATATCCCTTATTTCTTGTTTGATGCTGTCCCCAACCTCATTACTACTGTTTGGTGGCCTGTACACAACTCCCACTAGCGTTTTCTGCCCTTTGGTATTCCGCAGCTCCACCCATACCGATTCCACATCATCCAAGCTAATGTCCTTCCTTACTATTGCGTTAATTTCCTCTTTAACCAGCAATGCCACCCCGCCTCCTTTTCCTTTCTGTCTATCCATCCTGGATGTTGAGTTCCCAGCCTTGGTCACCCTGGAGCCATGTCTCCGTGATGCCAATTACATCATATCTGTTAACAGCTATCTGCACAGTTAATTCGTCCATCTTATTATGAATACTCCTCGCATTGAGGCACAGAGCCTTCAGGCTTGTCTTTTTAACGCACTTTACCCCTTTAGAATTTTGCTGTAATATGGCTCTTTTTGTTTTTTTGCCTTGGGTTTCTCTGCCCTCCACTTTTACTATTCTCCTTTCTATCTTTTGCCTCTGTCTCCCTTTTATTTCCCTCTGCCTCCCTGCATAGGTTCCCATTCCCCCTGACATATTAGTTTAACTCCTCCCCAACAGCACTAGCAAACACTCTCCCTAGGACATTGGTTCTGGTCCTGCCCAGGTGCAGACCGTCCGGTTTGTACTGGTCCCACCTCCCCCAGAACCGGTTCCAATGCCCCAGGAATTTGAATCCCTCCCTTCTGCACCACTCCTCAACCCACGTATTCATCTGAGCTATCCTGCGATTCCTACTCTGGCTAGCACGTGGCACGGGTAGCAATCCTGAGATTACTACTTTTGAGGTCCTACTTTTTAATTTAGCTCCTAGCTCCCTAAATTCGTCTCGTAGGACCTCATCCCGATTTTTTACCTATATCGTTGGTACCTATATGCACCACGACAACTGGCTGTTCACCTTCCCTTTTCAGAATGTCCTGCACCCGCTCCAAGACATCCTTGACCCTTGTACCAGGGAGGCAACATACCATCCTGGAGTCTCGGTTGCGGCCGCAGAAACGCCTATCTATTTCCCTTACAATTGAATTCCCTATCACTATCGCTCTCCCACTCTTTTTCCTGCCCTCCTGTGCAGCAGAGCCAGCCACGGTGCCATGAACTTGGCTGCTGCTGCTCTCCCCTGATGAGTCATCCCCCTCAACCCAAAGTAGTGTATCTGTTTTGCGGGGGGATGACCGCAGGGGACCCATGCATTACCATGCACTGCTCTTCCTGTTGGTCACCCGTTCCCTATCTGGCTGTGCACCCTTTACCTGCGGTGTGACCAACTCGCTAAGTGTGCTATTCACGTCATTCTCAGCATCGTGGATGCTCCAGAGTTCGTCCACCCACAGCTCCAGTGCCGCCAATGCGGTCTGTCAGGATCTGCAGGCGGATGCGCTTCCCGCACACGTAGTCGTCAGGGACACCGGAAGTGTCCCTAAGTTCCCACATAGTACAGGAGGAGCGTAACACGTGTCCGAGCTCTCCTGCCATGTCTTAACCCTTGGATTAACTTAATTGGGCAACAACAATGTTAAAAGGTTACTTACTGATATAGAAAGAAAAAGAAAAACTACTTGCCAATCATTTACCCCCTTGGCTGTGACGTCACCTTTCGATTTCTTTCTACTTTTTTGCCTTCTCCCTGTAGCTGCACAAGCCACGCCTCAACGACGCACCTCCCGAGCCTCTCTGACTCACCACAAACTCCCGAGCCTCTCCGACTCACCACAAACTCCCGAGCCTCTCCGACTCACCACAAACTCCCGAGCCTCTCCGACTCACCACAAACTCCCGAGCCTCTCCGACTCACCACAAACTCCCGAGCCTCTCCGACTCACCACAAACTCCCGAGCCTCTCCGACTCACCACAAACTCCCGAGCCTCTCCGACTCACCACAAACTCCCGAGCCTCTCTGACTCACTCGATCTCCCGAGCCTCTCCGACTCACCACAAACTCCCGAGCCTCTCCGACTCACTCGATCTCCAGAGCCTCTCCGACTCACCACAAACTCCCGAGCCTCTCTGACTCACCACAAACTCCCGAGCCTCTCTGACTCACCACAAACTCCCGAGCCTCTCCGACTCACCACAAACTCCCGAGCCTCTCCGACTCACCACAAACTCCCGAGCCTCTCCGACTCACCACAAACTCCCGAGCCTCTCCGACTCACCACAAACTCCCGAGCCTCTCCGACTCACCACAAACTCCCGAGCCTCTCCGACTCACCACAAACTCCCGAGCCTCTCCGACTCACCACAAACTCCCGAGCCTCTCCGACTCACCACAAACTCCCGAGCCTCTCCGACTCACCACAAACTCCCGAGCCTCTCTGACTCACTCGATCTCCCGAGCCTCTCCGACTCACCACAAACTCCCGAGCCTCTCCGACTCACCACAAACTCCCGAGCCTCTCCGACTCACTCGATCTCCCGAGCCTCTCCGACTCACCACAAACTCCCGAGCCTCTCCGACTCACCACAAACTCCCGAGCCTCTCTGACTCACCACAAACTCCCGAGCCTCTCTGACTCACCACAAACTCCCGAGCCTCTCCGACTCACCACAAACTCCCGAGCCTCTCCGACTCACCACAAACTCCCGAGCCTCTCCGACTCACCACAAACTCCCGAGCCTCTCCGACTCACCACAAACTCCCGAGCCTCTCCGACTCACCACAAACTCCCGAGCCTCTCCGACTCACCACAAACTCCCGAGCCTCTCCGACTCACCACAAACTCCCGAGCCTCTCCGACTCACCACAAACTCCCGAGCCTCTCCGACTCACCACAAACTCCCGAGCCTCTCCGACTCACCACAAACTCCCGAGCCTCTCCGACTCACCACAAACTCCCGAGCCTCTCCGACTCACCACAAACTCCCGAGCCTCTCCGACTCACCACAAACTCCCGAGCCTCTCCGACTCACCACAAACTCCCGAGCCTCTCCGACTCACCACAAACTCCCGAGCCTCTCCGACTCACCACAAACTCCCGAGCCTCTCCGACTCACCACAAACTCCCGAGCCTCTCCGACTCACCACAAACTCCCGAGCCTCTCCGACTCACCACAAACTCCCGAGCCTCTCCGACTCACCACAAACTCCCGAGCCTCTCCGACTCACCACAAACTCCCGAGCCTCTCCGACTCACCACAAACTCCCGAGCCTCTCCGACTCACCACAAACTCCCGAGCCTCTCCGACTCACCACAAACTCCCGAGCCTCTCCGACTCACCACAAACTCCCGAGCCTCTCCGACTCACCACAAACTCCCGAGCCTCTCCGACTCACCACAAACTCCCGAGCCTCTCCGACTCACCACAAACTCCCGAGCCTCTCCGACTCACCACAAACTCCCGAGCCTCTCCGACTCACCACAAACTCCCGAGCCTCTCCGACTCACCACAAACTCCCGAGCCTCTCCGACTCACCACAAACTCCCGAGCCTCTCTGACTCACTCGATCTCCCGAGCCTCTCCGACTCACCACAAACTCCCGAGCCTCTCCGACTCACCACAAACTCCCGAGCCTCTCCGACTCACCACAAACTCCCGAGCCTCTCCGACTCACCACAAACTCCCGAGCCTCTCCGACTCACCACAAACTCCCGAGCCTCTCCGACTCACCACAAACTCCCGAGCCTCTCCGACTCACCACAAACTCCCGAGCCTCTCCGACTCACCACAAACTCCCGAGCCTCTCCGACTCACCACAAACTCCCGAGCCTCTCCGACTCACTCGATCTCCCGAGCCTCTCCGACTCACCACAAACTCCCGAGCCTCTCCGACTCACTCGATCTCCCGAGCCTCAGCGACGCGTTGGGCCTTTTTATAGGCCTCTCCGACGCACCTCCCCAGCCTCTCTGACTCACTCGATCTCCCGAGCCTCTCTGACTCACTCGATCTCCCGAGCCTCTCCGACTCACCACAAACTCCCGAGCCTCTCCGACTCACCACAAACTCCCGAGCCTCTCCGACTCACCACAAACTCCCGAGCCTCTCCGACTCACCACAAACTCCCGAGCCTCTCCGACTCACCACAAACTCCCGAGCCTCTCCGACTCACCACAAACTCCCGAGCCTCTCCGACTCACCACAAACTCCCGAGCCTCTCCGACTCACCACAAACTCCCGAGCCTCTCCGACTCACCACAAACTCCCGAGCCTCTCCGACTCACCACAAACTCCCGAGCCTCTCCGACTCACTCGATCTCCCGAGCCTCTCCGACTCACCACAAACTCCCGAGCCTCTCCGACTCACTCGATCTCCCGAGCCTCAGCGACGCGTTGGGCCTTTTTATAGGCCTCTCCGACGCACCTCCCCAGCCTCTCTGACTCACTCGATCTCCCGAGCCTCTCTGACTCACTCGATCTCCCGAGCCTCTCCGACTCACTCGATCTCCCGAGCCTCAGCGACACGTTGGGCCTTTTTATAGGCCTCTCCGACGCACCTCCCCAGCCTCTCTGACTCACCACAAACTTCTTATGTCCTTATGTTCTAGGAGAGCTCCCTGGTGTTCAGGGCTTTGGATACTTTAACTCTACCTCCAGAATAGGCCCATGGAACCTCTGTTTAACACCTCGTTTGAATAGGATTGCCACCTCTGGTTGGACCTATTCCTCCTGGAGGTTCAATCACATGATTTCGTGCCTCCAACCATCCTGCCCAGTCAATCCTTTTCTCCCATCGCCAATATTTTTATAACTTAGAAACAAATGCTATCAAAGAAAATGATAAAAACACACCCATTTTTATTAATGTCTTTGTGATATTTCTCCTGGGTTTTTATTGGCAGCATTAATCTTTTTAATTCTTGGAGACGCTAGGGCAAGCCTGGAGGGTTGGCAACCCTCTGACTGGCACTCCTCCAGCACTACCTCCTCATGTCAGCAAAGGTTATGTGCTACTTGAGCGCAGCTAATCATCTGCTTCCGAGGTCAGGGTTCTGCTAATTCATTCTACTCAGAGAAGGCTGAGCGGTGACGTAATGGAGGTCTTTAAAATTATGAAAGATTTTGATAGAGTTGACAGAGCGAGTGTTTCCACTTGTGGGAAAGAGCAAAACTGGAGACCATCAACATAAAATAAGTCACCAAGAAATCAAATCTGGAATTCAGAAGAAACTACTTTACCCAAAGAATGGTGAGAATGTGGAACTCACTACTACGGGGAGTAGTTGAGGCAAATAGTATAGATGCATTTAAGGGGAAGCAAGATAAGCACATGAGGGAGAAAGGAATAGAGGGTTATACTGACAGAGTTAGATGAGGAAGGATGGGAGGGGGCTCGAGTGGAGCATAAACACCGGCTGTGTGACCTGTTTCTGTGCTGTACATTCTATATAATTTATGCAATTTTATGTAATTGAGCCAAGTTGGGAACAGTGGCATAATGGCTGAGGAGCTTTAAGGCGCTGTTATGGAATGATCCTGCCAGGCAGCAGGTTAAAGGTGCTGTCTATGATGTCCAGTCTGAGTGCCAGCAGTGAGTCTACGTCCAAAATAACAGTGAGGAGGTTGCATTCAGCAGATGCCAAAATACATATTGCAGAAAAATCATTTGCGTTTTGAAAGAGTCAGTGTTTTGATTTAGGTAACAAAATCCTGGTACATTTTTGTTAATGTCTATTTGCACCATTTAAGCCTTTTGAGATTATCTTTAAACAAGAAATAGATAACTATATATAATGTGTGTATGTGTACTTTATTTAAAGAGATTGAAAAACAGACTCTGGAGCACCACCAAGTGGTTATTTGGAGAATTACACACGATTTACAGCACAGAAACGGGCCATTTGGCCCAACTGGTCTGTACTGGTGTTTATGCTCCACACGAGCCTCCTCCCAATGCATCTCTTCTAACCACATCAACACATCCTCCTATTCCTTTCTCCCTGATGTGTTTATCTAGCTTCCCCTTAAATGCATCTGTTATTCGCATCAACCACTCCATGTGGTAGTGAGTTCTACATTCTAACCACTCTCTGTGTAAAGAAGTTTCTCCTGAATTCCTTATTGGATTGATATTTTGATTTGATGCCCTCTAGTTTTGGACTCCCCCACAAGTGGCAACATCTTCCCTACATCTACCCTCTCAAACCCCTTCATAATTTTAAAGACCTCAGTTAGGTCACCTCTCAGCCTTCTCCCTTTTAGAGAAAAGAGACCTATCCTGTTCTGTCTTTCATCATAGCAGAACTGAGAGGTTATAACTATCATCTTTATCAATCTTTGTTGCATCTTCTCCAGTGCCTCTATATATCCTTTTTATATGGAGACCAAAAACTGTGCTAATAAAATCTTTGAAAAATGATTGATTTGCTGCGCAACTAAGTCTGTACTCAAATGACTTGGTACCTTCAATTTTGCAGGACCTTTGTGACGTGGAGGGATAGCTTTTTAAAAAAAAATGTTATTTAGTTTAACAGATATATGGTGTGCATTCTTGAATGTTCTCAGCACCAGGAGTCTCACCTCTAATGAAGTTATTTGATATTTTGATCGGTTTGCTTTGAGCTGAGAATATTATTGCATCACTTTTAGCTTCAACAGATTGATTTATTGAGATTTTACTGTCAAGGCAGTTAACATGGTGTCTGCCAATAAAGAAAGAACAATAACTTGCGTTTATATAGAGATTTTCACGATCTCCGGATGTCCCGATGCACTTTACAGCCAATGAAGTACTTTTGGAGTGTGGTCATTGTTGAAATGTAGGAAACGCGGCAGCCTATTTGCGCACAGCAAGCTCCCACAAACAGCAATGTTATGATGACCAGATAATCTGTTTTTTTTGTGTGTTGGCTGAGGGATAAATATTGGCCAGGACACTGAGGAGAACTCCCCTGCTCTTCTTCAAAATAGTATCATGGGATCTTTTACATCCACCTGAGAGGGCCTCAGTTTAACGTCTCATCTGAACGACGGCATCTCTGACAGTGCAGCACTCCCTCAGTACTTCAATGTGCCCAATGGCAAAAAGTTATTTATTTATTTTGACAGGTGTTAACATAGAAACATAGAAACATAGAAAATAGGTGCAGGAGCAGGCCATTCAGCCCTTCTAGCCTGCACCGCCATTCAATGAGTTCATGGCTGAACATGAAACTTCAGTACCCCTTTCCTGCTTTCTCGCCATACCCCTTGATCCCCCGAGTAGTAAGGACTTCATCTAACTCCCTTTTGAATATATTTAGTGAATTGGCCTCAACTACTTTCTGTGGTAGAGAATTCCACAGGTTCACCACTCTCTGGGTGAAGAAGTTTCTCCTCATCTCGGTCCTAAATGGCTTACCCCTTATCCTCAGACTGTGACCTCTGGTTCTGGACTTCCCCAACATTGGGAACATTCTTCCTGCATCTAACCTGTCTAAACCCGTCAGAATTTTAAACGTTTCCATGAGGTCCCCTCTCATTCTTCTGAACTCCAGTGAATACAAGCCCAGTTGATCCAGTCTTTCTTGATAGGTCAGTCCCGCCATCCCGGGAATCAGTCTGGTGAATCTTCGCTGCACTCCCTCAATAGCAAGAATGTCCTTCCTCAAGTTAGGAGACCAAAACTGTACACAATACTCCAGGTGTGGCCTCACCAAGGCCCTGTACAACTGTAGCAACACCTCCTTGCCCCTGTATTCAAATCCCCTCGCTATGAAGGCCAACATGCCATTTGCTTTCTTAACCGCCTGCTGTACCTGCATGCTAACCTTCAATGACTGATGTACCATGACACCCAGGTCTCGTTGCACCTTCCCTTTTCCTAATCTGTCACCATTCAGATAATAGTCTGTCTCTCTGTTTTTACCACCAAAGTGGATAACCTCACATTTATCCACATTATACTTCATTATAAGATAGCGCTCTTAGTAAATAATTTCATGAGCGGACGGAATCTCATGACTAATAACACTTTTGTCAGTGCAGTGACTCTTGGTTCTCTTGCGAGAAGATGATTCCTTTGTAATTTTCTTTTCCGGTTTATGGACAGACAGGCGTGGGCTCTTGTGAGTGTGATTGGCAGTGGGAACGCATCCTGCAGTGAATCCGTGCGAGACTATGAGAACCATGACACAGGAGGAAAGGCGATAGCCCACAGGGAATTTGTCACCGTGGATGGAGTGAAGTTTGCAGTATCTGCCTCAAGTCAATGGAAAAAAGGTACCAAAAAATATTATTTTGCATGGCTTATAATGTTTTATTCTGAATTGTGTGTGACTTGACATTTTGCAGGAGGCTTATTTTTTTTCTAGTTTCTGTCCTCTCCATAAAACGCTTTCAAGCTCGGTTACACCACTTCGGCATCTTTTCATGAAAAAAAAATCACTCCTGGGATGTCGGCATCACTGGCAAGGCCAGCATTTATTGCCCATCCCTAATTGCCCTTGAGAAGGTGGTGGTGAGCCACCTTCTTGAACCGCTGCAGCCCCTGTGGTGAAGGTACTCCCACAGTGCTGTTAGAGAGGGTATTCCAGGGTTTTGACCCGGCAACAATGAAGTCGGGATGATGTGTAACTTGGGAGGGGAACTTACAGTTGGTGGTGTTCCCATGCACCTGCTGCCCTTGTCCTTCTCGAGGGCATAGGTAGTGAGTTTGGGAAGTGTTGTCAAAGAAGCCTTGGTGAGTTTCTGCAGTGCACCTTATAAATGGTACACACTGCAATCATGGTGCACCGATGGTGAATGTTTAGTATAGTATAGTAGTTTTAGGCAGTCCCTTGTGTCGAGGATGACCTGCTTCCACACCAAAAAGGGATGAGTTCACAGGTGTTTCCAGAACTACATCCTGAAGGTTGGAAGATGCCTGTGCATGAATTATTTTAACATGGAGTGGCCGTTGCACACCAGCCACCACACGGGCTTGGAAGAGCAAGGTCTTGGTCCAGTGGTAAGGGTTAACCAAGACGCATGGAGACCAAACTCTTCTGCACGGATCTAGTACGCACACACATTCCTACTGTCCATAGATCGCAGTGTGGGCTGGCCCGTGCTGCACCTTCCCTGGGCCCTGATCCCGCAGTTGTTACATGCTGCGCCGCTCCTGGGCCTCTGCCTCGCTGCTGGACTCCTGAACTCCGACCTCGCCACTCCTCGACTCCGACCTCGCCACTCCTCGACTCCGACCTCGCCACTCCTGGGCCATCACCCCACCGCCGATTGTTTAAGTGGTGGATGGCCTCTGATCAAGCGGACTGCTTGTAACCACAAGCATTATTCAGAATGGGAGAAAGCCCATTCCCTTGTGATAGATCAATCCTACCCAGGCAGTGTTGGCAGTCTGTCCAACCATAGCATCATCACAGCTCAGGCCAATACTGTCCTCCTCTGATCTCAAAGTACACACATGTTGGAGCCATGGGAGAGAGATCAAGAGTGAGAATCTTTGACACTCTTTCTGTTCTCCTTCCCCAGACCGTTATTTATCTTTAAGCCCCATTCCATCCATAAAATCATTCCACAGAGAGGATGAGCCCAGGGCAATTCATTGCTCGTTCACCCTGTGGACAGTGGACTGAGAGGTTATACCCATCAGGAAAGACTGAACAGCTGGGGCTCTGCTCTATAAAAGAGGTGGCCTGATAGAGGTCTTTAACATTATGAAGGGGGTTTGCTAGGGTAGAAGATGTTTCCACTTGCGGGGGAGGCCAAAACTAGGGGCCATAAATATAAAGATAATCACTAATAAATCCAATAGGGAATTCAAGAGAAACTTCTTTACTTAAGAGTGGTGAGAATGTGGAATTCGCTAGCACAGGGAGTAGTTGAGGCGAATAGTATAGATGCATTTAATGGGAGGCTAGACAAACATATGAGGGAGAAGGGAATAGAGGGTTATGCTGATAGAGTTAGATGAGGAAGGATGGGAGGAGGCTCGAGTGGATCATAAACTTCGGCACGGATTAGTTGGGCCGAATGACTTGTTTCTGTGCTGTAAATGCTTTATAATTAACATTTACCGCCTGTATTACTGTTTACAATTCTGTAGAGCAAAATTGCACAGATTAATAGTTTATTTGAAACCTCCATTTTCTAACATTTCCATTTCAGCAATTTCGAAACTACTCGCAGGGAAAAAAATACCAAGTTGTTTGGATAATAATTGTTTTTGTCTCTCTCTCACTCCTCCTGTGCGGATTAGGGATTCCACTGGCAGAATTCCAAATAGAAGTTTCGGGTGGCTTAATTGTGGACCTGCTGGATGAGGTAGAAGGCTGGGAGAAGGATGATCAGATGGTCATTGCGAGTACCGATTACTCCATGCACCAGGCTGAAGAATTCACCGTCCTTCCTTGTCCTGAGTGCAAAGGTCGTCAGGTCAAAGTCAAAGGTACGTGAAAAATTGTTACCAACACCCTGAATTGACGGGCAGGGCTGGTCCGTCGAGCCTGCCCTACACACTCGTGGTGGCTGGGCCATTATGACTAACCACAACCTTCCATCCCCCCCACCGCCACAGCCATATAATCTCCCGGAACAGGCAAAAATCCCAGAGCCAATAAGGGCAAAAAATACACTAATATTCCCCAGACGTACCAAATCTCACTCAGTAGGAACGGCAGATGCTTTGAGCACCTTTGCTGTTTTGAATTATATTTGGGGTAAATATTTCTGGCTGCTGACGAGCTGAGGGGTGACTGTAGAGGGCGATGAGGCTGCCTGAAAGGACTTTATAATGGGTAATCGCACTATAGCGAGGTGCGGACTGCTGCTTGAACTGCCTGAAACAATCGGCGCTTAGTACGGTGTGCCTTTGTAACTGATGCTATGGTACTGGCAAATGGTCAGCGCCAGATGCCCTGAAACACCCCAAATTGTCTTTTTTATTCTTTGTGCCTAAAATTCTGGGTTTAATTTTACGCACATTTTGCAACCAGTGTAATCGCAGGAAATTTGCGCGTATGGTTCTTTAGCCCGGAGAGTGGGAGAGCCATTATAACGAGCTGACATGTGTTTGGCGGGCACAATGATCGATAGACGGACGTAAAACAGCGAGGAAATGTGCTTCTGCTCAAACTGTCAATGCCACTCCTCCTGATGGGGACTACTGTGGTGGAACGGCAGGGATGGGGGGGGGGGAGCACAGGGAGGGTAGGAGGGAAGGAGGGGGTGGGAGCGGTGGGGTGGGGGGGGGAAGGATGGGAGCCCGAGGGGAGGAGCGGGGGGGACAGCACGAGTGGTGGGGACGGGGACGGGGGGGGGGGGGGGGGGGCAGTATGAGTGATGGGGTCAGGGGTCAGGGGCGGTACGAGTGGTGGGGACGTTACCAGACAGGTGGGTGGGGGAGCAGCAAGTTATTTCTGGCACAGCCACTGCTGGAAGTAAATTGAAATGCTTGTGCATCGCCACAGTCGAAGGGGGAGTCCCAGGATACTCGGTGCTGCTGAATAGTCCCTGTTGATGAGGTAGAGAAAAATGGATTTGTTCAGCCAACTGTTTCCCCAATGAATAATAAATATTGAACCACTGCTTTCTATAAAAATAAATAAAAATTCTTCTTGCTCAATATTATTCTAAGTTGTGATGCATTTAACACTAGTCGCAATACTGTCGCTATGTCATTATAAAAATACTATACAAGCTCGGCAGGGGAGGACTTATGAAAGCTAAAATGACCATCAATATGCTCTTTTATTAAAGAAAAATATCACCACTGTATGTTAATATCCAGAACACACCGTTCTGCATCTGTCTGGACCTTTATGCCACAGCTTTGCTGTCTTGCCCTTTCTCCCAATTTTTCCTGATCTGCCTCAAGCCCCTCCATTAGTCTCTTCACATCCCCTGGGATTAGACCCATTACATTGCTGAATAAGTGATTTCTGGATGGTTTCTAAACTTACTTCCTACTACCAATACAGGAATAAAGGATGCATTTTTCATAAGTGTGCAGCTGCATTAATAATAGGCTGTCCACTACTACCAGTGTAAACCCAAGTGGAACTCATAAAGATTAAAATGTGATCAAAGAATGGCAATTACATACAATATAAGCACAGAAACAGGCCAATCTGCTGGTGTTTATGGTTTATGCTCCACACGAGCCTCCTCCCACCCCTCTTTATCTCACCCTATCAACATATCCTTCTATTTCTTTCTCCCTCATATGTTTATCGAGCGTCCCCTTAAATGCATCTGTGCTATTGGCCTCAACCACTCCCTGTGGTAGCGAGTTCCACATTCTCACCACTCTCTGGGTAAAGAGGTTTCTCCTGAATTCGCTATTGGATTTATTAGTGACTATCTTATATTTATGGCCCCTAGTTCCAGACAATCCAAGACATCTAAAAGTGTCCGATTTGCATCATGGTTCTGGGTTTTCTTTTTTTGTCACTGTATCTCAAAAGTGCAGCTCCTTGGAATATGTTGCTGCCGTAAAATCTCTCCGCACTGTATTTGTCGAAGCTTGAGTCTTTATTGCCTCCTCTTTCAGGAAAGGTCCAGTATCTTCACGTTGGAGAGATTGTGGATGGGATAGACATGAGGGCAGAGGTGGGAATTTTGACAAGGAACATTGTCATTGAGGGGGAGATGGAAGATTCCTGCTATGGGGACAACTGGTGCCAGTTCTTTAAGTATGACACATTTGGAGGACATCTAAAGGTAAGTCTGACTGATTATGATGAACAGTAGTTACCGTCTGTCCTATCTGACGTTTGACCATAGACTTTCTGTGACAAGGTTGGTTCTAACTTTAATTATGATTACAGGAAACATTTAATTCTTCTTCAAACCTTTATTCTCAGAGAATTTAAGGAAATGATGAGCATTCATAGAGGAACAATAGAACGAGAAGATTTTATTTATCTTTCCCATTGTGCACAGACATCAACTGATGTGTAAACTGGATAAAACCAATTTACCACACCTGTTTCATTGGTTTACCATCTATACCATTTTTGCTTTTGAGGTGCCGACATAATCCTCCAGAGCCTTATGGGAGAATTACATTGAATGTATAGCACAGAAACAGGCCATTCGGCCCAACTGGTCTTTGCCGGTGGTAATGCTCCACACAAGTTTCCCACTCTACCACATCCAACCCTATCAACATATCCTTCTAATCCTTTCTCCCTCATGTGTATCCAGCTTCCCCTTAAATGCATCTATGCTATTTGCCTCAACTACTCCATGTGGTAGCGAGTTCCATATTCTCATCACCATCTGGGTAAAGAAGTTTCTCCTGAATTCCTTTATTGGATTTATTTATTATTTATTAAGAGAGCTTAGAGTATAATTTGGAGGGGAAGTGACTGGGACTCATTCCCCACATCCCATTTTTCGCACCCGATTAGTTCCCACCCGATTTCCGCGTGCGAGGCGAGTGGCAAACGGGAGCCACTCGTTCAAACTGTTGGGCGAGAGGACCACGCAAAATTGGTCCTCTAGTGTCAGGCAAAAGGTGAAGACCGACCAACAGGGTCACTGGCAATGGAGGGGGGGGGGTTTGGGGAGTGGAGGGGGAGGGAGGGCGGAGCAAGATCAAGGGGAGGGGAGATCGGGAGAGGAGCTCGGTGGGGGGAGATTGGAGGGGGGTGGGAGTGGGGGGAGATTGGAGGAGTGGAGGAGATTGGGGGGAGATTGGAGGGGAGTGGGTTGATAGGGCAGGTGGGAGAGATGGTGGGGGAGATGGGGGGGGGGGGGGGTGGGAGATTGGAGGGGGGAGATCGGGAGGGGTGCGAGTGGTGGCTGGCAACAGCCCATCGTTTTAATGTGGAGTCAGAGGGATCGCTCCTACTCCATAATCAGGTAAGTGAATTTTTTGTTTTACTTGCCTTTCTGGTGCCAGCCTTTAAGGACCTTTTGGTTTGGCTGCTATGTGTCTGAGATGCCCTTCAATTATTTTGAACTGTGCAGGCACAGGTCAGATCCAGAAGATGCACAGTTCTCCAACTACTCCATATTCTCTCCAAGAAGGTTCAGCCCCGGATGGGTTTACTGTTGTTTTCATGGCAGCATCTGAAACCCTTGTTGAGATTATTCTACGATACAGTGGAGAATGACAGCATTGTCTGGGTTGTGGTTTCAAACAACTTTCAATAAATCAAACTAAAACTAATTTTCAAAGGCAGTGACCTGAATTGGTCTCCCTATTCTGCTTCCTCTTAAATAGGAAACCAATTTTAATCTTTTTTCTCCTTTTTGTTGAAGATTTTGAAGAATTTCACATCCGTTCATCTCTCTAATGTGGAGCTGGTGCACATGGGGCAGCAGGTTATGGGCAGTTACCCTGTGCACTTTCACCTTTGTGGGGATGTGGATACACTTGGGGGCTACAGCTCACCAACCTATCTGAAAAGCCTGGCAATACATCACTGCTTCTCCAGATGTGTCACCGTCCACACAACCAATGGCTTATTGGTAAGTATTTCTTGCCAGCTGTTCTGCAAAGTTAGCTTTACATAGAATTACTCAGAATTTACAGCACATGCGGCCCAACTGGTCTATGCTGGCGTTTATGCTGCACACGAGCTGCCTCTCACCCTTCTTCATCTCACCCTATCAACATCTCCTTCTATTCCTTTCTCCTTCATGTGCTCATCTTGCTTCCCCTTAAATGCATCTATGTTATTCACCTTAACCATTCCATGTGGCAGCATGTTCCACATTCGAACTGCTCCCTGAGTAAAGATGTTTCTCCTGAATACTTTATTGAATTTATCAGTGACTATCTTATATTGATGCTCCCTAGTTCTGGTCTCCCCCACAAGTGGAAACATTTTCTCTACATCTATGCTATTGAATCCTTTCATAATTTTAAAGACCTTTATAGGTTAACCCTCAACCTTCCCTTTTCTAGAGAAAAGTGCCCCAGCCTGTTCAGTCTTTCCAGATGTGTGTAACATCTCAGTTCTGCAAAGGAAAATATAAGAAAGGCTTGCATTTATATAGCATTTTTCACGACCACCGCACGTCCCAAAGCGCTTTACAGCCAATGAATACTTTTGAAGTGTAGTCACTGTTGTAATATGAGAAAAGCGGCAGCCAATTTGCGCACAGGAAGGTCCCACAGCCAGATAATCTGTTTTAGTGATGTTCGAAATAGTACCATGGGATCTTTTACATCCACCTGAGAGCCAGCGGAGCCTCGGTTTAGCGTCTCATCCGAAAGACGGCTCTCTAACAGTGCAGCGCTCCCTCAGTACAGCACTTGAGTGTCAGCCTAGACCTTTTGCTCAAGTCTCTGGAGTGGGACTTGAACCACAACCTTCTGACTCAGAGGTGAGAGTGCGTCCCACTAAGCCACATCTGACAATGTCAAGATATCATCCTTGTAAATCTTTTCTGCACTTTCTCCAGTGCCTCTCTATCTTTTTTGTAATATGGAGACCAGAACAATGCACAGTACTGCACGTGTGTTCTTGAAGTTTGAAGGAATGCGCTATTTCACTATTACATTGATTTCTATAAATTGCGTTAGCTCTGATTTGTATAGTGCGTGATGTGGCTGTAAAGACACATTGCTGCCATGGTTGTAGAGTTTGAGCCTTTTAAACAACTGCAAGGAATCTTTGCAAGCCAAAATGCTTCACTCCTTTCCATTCTGCTAGTAGTTGATCAATTGTATTGATACAAAACATGTAGCCTGTGCTGTTAACAACAACTTTCATTTATATAGTGCCTTTAACGTAGTGAAACATCGCAAGACATTTCACAGGAGTGTGATCATTGTTCTCCAGGGGGTTTCTTGCAGCAGTGTTCTGGAGATTAATCTTCAATTCCTGGAGACTCCAGGGCAATCCTGGAGGGTTGGCGACCCCTGAGCGTGACACAGTGCACAAGCACACGATGTGTGCTCAACAAGAGTGAAGCACCATCATCGCCGCAGCACTTTGGTTGACACCATTTTGTACAATTGTTGAATAGCTTTCCTATTGGGCGACAATCAGTTGGCTTTGGGTGTAGTTGAGACCAGATTACAGAGTGACGCTCGCTTGGCCACCAATGGCTCGTGAATGGTGGTCTGTTCTTGACTGACCAGTCACCACAAAGAAAAGCCAAGTTTGTTGTTTTTTTTTAAAACAGATAAAAGACACTATTGGCTACGACACACTGGGGCACTGTTTCTTCCTGGAGGATGGAATTGAACAGAGGAATATTCTTTACCACAACCTAGGCCTCGTCACCAAACCTGGGACTCTCCTGCCCACGGACAGGAACGATGTTATGTGCCCCTCGATTCTTAACAATGTTTACGGCAATTACATCCCCGTTCCAGCGACCGACTGCAAGTAAATGTTAAATTTTTTGGGGCCGTGCCCATTTCTTGTGCGATTTGTTCTGTCGGGAGGATTTATGATTTAAAAAAATGGCACCATTTTAAATTAAGGTTTTACACACGAAAGTGAAGCCAAGATCAGTTGAGCAGCTTTGATCGACTATGGCGTGAAACGGAACATAATGGTCAGAAGGGACGATATTTGCCAGGTTTTTCTGGGTAGCTGGTGGTTGAATGGCTGGGTGCATTGAGTACAAAAAATACTCTACTTCTGGGGGTGGAATTTCCTGTGGATTTGCGCCCAAAAATGGCGCGATTGGGGCATAAAGCAAATACTTGGGGTAAAAGATCAGACGCAACTATTTGTACTAACCGAATAGCAGCCATTTCTCTGATTGGCTCTCCAGTATCACATGACTTATTGCTGATTGGTCACCTTGGAGGATAAGCCATACCCTGAAGTTTCTCTGGAATGTGTAAATGGAATCACCCAGCCTAACTTTGCACATGGTAACATGATCCATTTTGACTTCAGAAGTCAGCGAGGACACATCTCAAACATAGAGAGGAGACATCCCCCAACCAAAGTCCCTTACCCCAGTTCAAGTGCATCTCTCCTGCAGCCAAAGTCCCTTATCCCAGCACAAGTGCATGACCTTACCACCCCCCCGCCATAAATGGGGCATTGTGTCCGATTGTTAACAGGTTTATTGGGCATGAGGTGAATAGCGACAGTGTCGTGACTTCTGGATTTCATACACTCCAACGATGTCCCTTGTAGCTTTACGAGAAATCGGGTGTGGGTAGAAAGGGGGTTGGAAGAACGTGATCCGTCTTCCCTGATTTCCCTCTCCCCTCCGATCCCCCCGCCCCGTGGTCTCTTTCTCTCTTTCCCCCCCCCCCCGCCCCTCCCCCGTATCCCTCTCTCTCTCCCCACCCTAAATCTCTCTTTTTTCCCCCCCCCCTCCCCCGTGTTTCTCTCTCCCAACCCCCCAAGGCTCTCTCTCTCTTCCCCCACTGCCGCCACTCTCCTCTCTCTCCCCCCCCCCCCCCCCCCCCCAAGGTTCTCTCTCTCTTTCTCTCCGGGGTGGGGTCGGGAGGATGCATGTGCAAAAGTGGTCAGTACAAATAGTTACTCTGTAAAGGATTGAGGAAACTCTGGTGCAAGTGTTTCACGCAAGTAATTACACTACGCCCGAATTTCCTCGCTGTTTTACGCCCATTCTATCGATCCTTGTTATGATGGCTCCACCTCTCCTCTGTCGCGCCCCCCCACCCCCCCACCCCCAGGTTAAAGAGTCGTACATGCAAATTTCCAACAATTATATTGGTTCAAAATGGGTGTAAAATTAAGCCCGGAATTTTAGTCGCAGCCGCAACCAAGGTTGGTTTTGATGCGCTTTGTTTTTTTTTAAGCAATTGTATTATTTAGCCTCACTGAGACCTGCCCTATATTTTCTGTTCCTTTTGAATACATCTCACAGCTACGTGTTCAATGTTTTAAAGCATTCAATTGCACCTATCAGGTGAAGACCAACAATCTTCTGTTGTGTAAATTGTTGTACCGCTTCGTACCCACGCCTGAAGAAGCTAGACCTTTGCAGTATATCAATATCCAGCTTTGTTAATTTAAAAGCTGTGTTTGGAGAGTGAGCGGGGTTAACTGTGAGGTTTAGCTAACAACTTCCAGATATTTTTGTGCTGTGTGAATGTTGGGGTAAGGATTGCTGGACGCCAATTGCGACAGAACTGTTTTTCAATATGAATGGGGAAGAAAACAAGGGGAATCCTATTATTAGAGGTACATTTATCTTGGTGGAATGTAGACCCGTATTTCTCGCACTGTCGGCTGCACTCCTAGTATATACGACCAGAAGCTCTGCGAAACAATGGCATGTGTGGAGTCGTGTCAATGTGGGTTCGTGAATCTTAGTTTAAAGTGTGCAACAAAGTAGATCTGGGCGCTCCCATGCATTTGCACCTCTGCCTCAACAGGACAACAGAATTAAAAATGAAGAACTCTCATTTATATAGTGCCTTGCATGAACTCCGGATGTCCCAAAGCGCTCTCCGGCCAATGGAGTACTTTTGAAGTGCAGTCACTGTTGTAATGGAGGAAAAGCGGCAGCCGATTTTTGCACAGCAAGCTCCCACCATCAGTAATGTGATATTAAGTGCGGAGCCTGACAGCAAATGTAAAAGCAGAGGGAAGATGAGGCAGAGGAAACCGATTTAAGGTAATTGGTAAAAGAACCAGAGGCGATGTGAGGAGATTATTTTTACGCAGGGAGTTATGATCTGGAATGCGTTGCCTGAAAGGGTGGTGGAAGCAGATTCAATAGTAACTTTTAAAAGGGAATTGGATAAATACTTCATGGGGGAAAAGTACAGGGCCATGGGGCAAGAGCAGGGATAGTGGGACTAATTGGATAGCTCTTTCAAAGATATTAACATGCACGATGAGCCGAATGGCCGCCTTCTGTGCTGTATCATTCTATGATTCTATTCTATGAGAGGTCGCTCCTCCAAGCCGGTAACAAAATTATTTATTTTAAATTCAGTTACGATGTTCTTCCTTTCTCCCTCAGGGCAGTTTCCACTTTCTGGGTTGCCAATCCCAACAATCATCTCATCAACAATGCCGCGGCAGGCTCACAGGTGAGTCCCTATTCATGTGGGGCTAATATGTATATGATGGGATCCAGCGGAATGGGAGGGGGGAGGGGAGACAGAGGGAAGGAAACTTAACCAATATGGTGACGTAGTGTATAATTTTTGGAATTTGCCTTTAGGAAGCAAGAGATGCTCCAATGTAATCAGCAACGCTGATGGAACATAATGCAGCAGTGCATCTTATAGTTTACGGCGTTAGACTTTTTCCTGCGCACTTCAGTTCAAAACATTTTTCCGTCATAATTTGCTGGAAGTGCGAGCTGATAACAGCGCGGCGAGGGCAATGGGGCATCTGGGACCTCCGTGAACAACGGGACCAATAGTCTATCTCCTGAACCAATGCGATTTAAGGACTGAGAAATAAACAGGAACAATGGAGAAGGGGATAGGGTGAATTAGTAGTCAAATCAGATACAGAGAGAAAGAGAGAGGAAAAGAAAGATTGGATGAAGAGAGAGAAAAAAAAGAAACAGAAAGGAAAAGTAGAATAATAAAAAATAACATTTGACATTTTAAAAATCTCCAACAATTGATTACCTTCAGGAATGAGATTGAACAGTTTAAGATATTCACTTTCTGGGCTGGAGAGGTTGATTGGCATTACATTAACAGTTATCACATCATTGCGCTCTTAATTACCAGCCCTAACTTTCTGTGGCGGGTTTAATGGGCGAGTTTAAGTGCAAATCCAGCATGTTCTTGTATATAACGGGGAGGCTAAGGGCGAGATACCGTCTGTGCAAAGGAATTGGCAGAGCGGCGTAAATCGACTCACAACTCTCAGCGTATCTCTTCCTCGCCACAAATTGCTGGATGATTTACACATTAATGGTGGTGAGCGCCATTTAACTCACTGTTATTTTGACAGCAATATCTGGCCCATGATGTACAAGCAGCAATCAATCTGTCATCCTCACCATTGAATACCAAGGATCATTTTATGCTCCTGGCACAGAACAGGGCATACTGGGAATGCACATCCTAAAATTGAGCACAGAGGGTAGCTTTACTTACTCACCTGATTCGCCCGCACGGTATTCCGATTGTACTATCAAAAAATCTCCAAAGCAATTGAAACCACAGTAATTTTTAAAATTTAGAAACCAGGACTAACAGACATGTTGTCTGAGATCAGGGATTGATCCTGGGAGGGTCTTCATGGCTTATAGAATCTAGAAGAGAAGAAATGAGGGGTGGCCTGATGGAGGTCCTTAAAACTATGAAGGGGGTTCGATAGGATATACGTAGAGAAGATGTTTCGACTTGTGGGGGGAGACCAGAACAAGGAGTCATAAATATAAGATAGTCACTAATGAATCCAATAGGGAATTTAGGAGAAACTTCTTTACCCAGAGAGTGCTTAGAATGTGGATCCTGCTACCACAGGGAGTGGTTGAGGTGAATTGTATAGATACATTTGAGGGGAAGAGAAAGTAATAGAAGAATATGCTGATAGGATGAGATGAAGGAGGGTGGGAGAAGGCTCGTGTGGAACATAAACAGCAGGACATACTAATTTCTGTGCTGTAAATTCTATGTAATATGGTTCAGTACTAGTATAAAGTGGACTAAATGGATTAGCTGTAGGGATCCTAATGTCTTGTGATTTAAAACAGGCTGGAGAAGGATCATATGGTCTTGTGATCACCGTATTGTGTATTACTGTGCAACTGAGCCATCCAGACCGGGGAGGACTATCTTATATTTATGACCCCTGGTTCAATCTCTGGTCTGTGACTTCAGCTGGGACAGCAGATGGGTTTCTGCAGTTGGTCTCAAGAGTTGTATAAGAGAGGAAAGTCAGCCAGGGTGATAGTCACCTAATGACTCTCATTGGTTAGTGCTCAGAATTGTACGTCAAGCAAGCAGAGGATTGGTTGGGCAGGAGAGAGGAGAAGATATGCAAACATGTATGAAATCGAAGGACAGGATGAGATTTGCGTGTCTCAATACAGACAGTCACCATCCCACCCAGAGCCATGTTCAGTGGGAGAAGCAAAAAAAACAGGTAAAAACCCAGGCCAATTAGGGGGGAAAAAACTAGAAAATTCCTCTCCGACCCCCTGAAGCGACTGAAGTTAGTTCAGGAGATTACTCTGGCCCATATAATTCTTTACAGTACCTCCTTCTTGTAAGAGGTGATCTCCGTCCCAGCCAAAAACAGGTTCAGCTCTTGCTTGAAGGAATTCAGTGCGTTGGCATCCACCGTGGCAGAAGGGCAGCCTGTTCCAGATTCCTCCCTGTTCTCTGGGAAAAGAACCCAACATCCAACCGAGTTCTGCCCTTAACGTAACTTATAAGCGTGACCTCTGGTCCTCCCTAACCTTAGTTGAAAGAGGGAATCGTGTGGGAGGAAATTGGTGATGGTGTACGAACTCTTCCTGTTAACTGATGTTGGTATGTTATTTAGTGGCGTGTCCAATAAGAAAGATCTTTATGAATCCTTTTTTAAAAAGAAATTGAAAGAAATGCTTTAAAATGTTGATTAGATACATTTTTGTCTGGCTCCAGTGTTTGGTACAGGAATAAATCCTGTCTTTTTTCCACCCGTAATCATGTAAGCTCGCTTGTTTTTATTTACATTAGGATACTGGGATATGGTACCTGTTCCATAAAGTTCCCACAGGAGACTCCCATGGCTTGTTCTCTGAAACTAAAGCTGAACTCACTCCACTGGGCACTTTCTACAACAACAGGGTTCACTCCAACTTCAAGGTAAGTATTCTCCTGAATCATATCGTAGATTCATAGAATGATACAGCACAGAAGGAGGCCATTCGGCCCATCATGCCTGTGCCGGCTCTTTGAAAGAGCTATCCGATTAGTCCCACTCCTCCTCCTCTTTCCCCATAGCCCTGAAAATGTCCCCCCTTCAAGTATTTATCCAATTCCCTTTTGAAAGTTATTATTGAATCTGCTCCCACCGCCCTTTCAGGCCGTGCATTCCCGATCACAACTCGCTGTTTTTTTTTAAAGTTTCTTCATTTCGCTTCTGGTTCTTTTGCCTTTTAACTCTTTAAAAATATGGCTTCAGAATAGAAGTGAAGTAATTTATTTTATTTTATATATTAGACATTCCTCACTTGCGGAATCTAAAGCTCTCCCCTCTTGATTACATTGCGTTTTTGGTTAGTTTTTTTCAATGAGATGAAACTCTTTCTTCCTTCCCCTCTCCCCCACCAACCCCAAACAGGGTTGCCAACTCTGGTTAGACGTTTTCCTGGAGTATTCATCCCATGACCTCCTGTCTCCCGTCATTGGTCGCCAAACACACCCACCCTCGCGGCACCCCGCCTTCCTACGGCCAATTTGTAAACAAAAAGATTCTTTGTTACCCATCTTCGTTACCTGCCGTCAAACAGCTATTTCCCCCCTCCTGCCCAATCTCTAATATTTTTACAATTAATAAACAGAAGTGTTCAAAGAAAATGGGGAAAAAACACACTATAAAAGAAATGTCCTGATGGTTTTTCTCGCAGGTGTTGCTCGCAGCAGTATTCTGGAGATTAATCTTCCAATTCCTGGAGACTCCAGGGAATTCCTGGAGGGTTGGCAACCCCTACCCTCTTCCCTATTGCAAAGTGCTTTCTGGTTAATGTGCACCTGCAGTGAAAGCCTGGAGTTTTCTTTAGGGTTGCTGTGTATCACTGAAATAAAATATAGGGTATAGAGTAGAGCTCGGTGCTTTAGTGCGTGACCATGTGCTACTGATATTGATCTTGGCGAGAACACAAATAAATACATTTGGGCCATGCTTTTTTCCAGAGGTAGATCTCTTTAAGCTCTTAGTTAAACATGAAGAATATTCAACACAAACAGTGTTCCCACTTTCCTTTTTATATTCTGCTTTTTTGTGTTAATTTTCTTATAACTTTCATTCAATTCCTTTAAGATCTTTGGTCACTTTTCTTTAACTTTATTCAGAATCGCAATTTACACTTCTCTCTCTCTCTCTCTCTATTCTGCTGTTCTTCTGCCTATTCTTCCCTCACCCCTTTCATGACCTCAAGACATTCCAAAGCGCTTTACAAGCAATGGTGTTTTTTTGGTTTGAAGTGCAGTCCCTGTTGTACTGTGGAAAATGCGGCAGCCAATTTTGCGCACAGCAAGCTCCCACAAATAGTGATGAAATAGTAACCAGAGCATCTGTTTTATTGGCCAGGACATCAATAGTGAGTAGCTTGCATTAGAGATCTCTCCAGAAGTCTGTAGGACTGAACCATTCCAATATGTAAACATTCTGACCATAATGTGACATTTAGTTATGTTACTGAAGAAAGTTTATTTTCGCTCTTCCCTTCCCCATTTGGGTTTACGGTTCAGATTTTGGATTGGATGCATACTTCAGAAACTTCTGTACAACTTCAAAAGCCTTCCATAGACACGGTTGCAGATTGTGTAATGAGCTGGTTTCTCTGAGAACTTTTAATCTTGGTATTGTTTTGTAATTCGCCTAAGAATAATGAGTAACATGCCAACATGATAAAATGCTGGTGCTGATTTCCTGTAATGGATCTTGTTGCTAGGCTGGACTGTTCATTGACAAGGGAGTAAAAATCACCACCGCCAGTGCTGATGACCCAAGGGAGTACCTCTGTTTGGACAACAGTGCGAGGTGAGTGAGGGCACTAAGCTTTTGGAAAAGGAACCAATTTTCTTCTTTTGATGGGGAAAATACCATGTCACCATAAACTGAATATAATGTCGTGAACCAACCTTTCATGTCTTCAGGATGTCCCAAAGCTCTTTACAGCCAATGAAGTACTATTGAAATGTAGGAAACGTGGCAGCCAATTTGCACACAGTAAGCTCTCACAAATAGCAATATTGACCAGATAATCCGTTTTTAGTGATGTTGATGTTGGCCAGGACACCAGGGGATAACTCCCCTGGTCATCTTCGAAATAGTGAAATGGGATCTTTTATGTCCACCTGAGAGAGCAGACAGGGCCTTTGTTTAACATCTCATCCGATAGACGGCACCTCCGACAGTGCAGCACTAGATTTTTATACTCCGGTCTCTGGAGTGGGACTTGAACCAACGACCTTCTGACTCGGAAGTGAGAGCGCTACCCACTGAGCCAAGCTGACACACAGTCATACAGTTTTGTAACACAGGCTGCATTACTCAGTAAATGCCTTTCTTGTCTGTGGAACCCATTATGACTTTATTTAGCTTCATGAAATTTCTGTGGTGCTGTCAGGTGACGCTAAGTAACATGCCGTAATGGTGTCAATAAGACGAGATCCGTTAGCGATGATTAATAGGTAATTTGGCCAATTGAAGCACATCCACCCCTCCAGCACCCTAACTCTCACCCATCACTGCATTCAACCCTTTTCTTATAATGGTAGAAATCATGTATGGTAGAACTCCAGTAACTCTACATTGGGTAAATTTTCAGTAACTTTAAGCTTTCACCCGTTGTGCTAGGTTCCGTCCTCACCAAGACGCGGATCCACAGAAGCCACGTGTCGCGGCCCTCATTGATGGGTTGATAGCATTCAAAAACAACGACCACGGAGCCTGGGTCCGAGGAGGTGACATCGTATTCCAGAACTCTGGGTAGGTGATATTATAAGGTGTCATTTTTAGCAGACTTGAAAGGAGAGGCTTCTGGCCTTTATTTAGAATTTACCGCACCGAAAAGGGCCATTCAGCCTATTTTGATGGTGTTTATGCTCCACACGAGCCTCCTGCCACCCTTCTTCATCTCACCCCATCAGCATAACCTTCTATTCCTTTCTTCCTCGTGTTTATCTAGCTTCTAACCAAGCTCTGAGGCCTTATAAGATGACACCATGGTCAGATCCTCAACAGCCTGCCTCTATTTATTTTCACATTTTTCTTGCATTCCTTGACTGAACAGGGAAGTCACAGAACTGGCTTCTAAGGTTCTACCAATCCTGGGATGCAGCCGAGGGCAAAGTCCCTCTCCCACACACCACTTAGCCCAAACCTGTGCTCGCCGAATGCGTATACACAAAACTTGCATTTACATTTCACCACTTAATGTAGACAATTGTCCCAAGGCGTTTGCTTCATATTAGAACATAAGAAATAGAAGCAGGAGTAGGCCATTTGGCCCCTCGAGCCTGCTCCGTCATTCAATAAGATCATGGCTGATCTGATCCTGGCCTCAACTCCACTTCCCTGCCTGCTTCCCATAACCCTTGACTCCCTTATCTTTCAAAAATCTGTCTCTCTCCACCTTAAAAATATTCAATGACCCAGCCTCCACAGCTCTCTGAGGTAGAGAATTCCAAAGATTCACGTCCTCTGAGAGAAGAAATTCCTCCTCATTTCTGTTTTAAATGGGTGACCCCTTATTCTGAAACTATGCCCCCTAGTTCTAGATTTCCCCATGAGGGGAAACATCCTCTCTGCATCTACCCTGTCAAGCCCCCCTCAGAATCTTATATGTTTCAATAAGATCACCTCTCATTCTTCTAAACTCCAATGAGTATAGGCCAAATCTGCTCAATCTTTCTTCATATGACAACCCTTTCATCTTAGGAATCAACCTCGTGAACCTTCTCTGAACTGCCGCCAATGCAAATATATCCCTCCTTAAATAAGGAGACCAAAACTATACGCAGTACAGTTGTAGCAGGACTTCCCTACTTTTATACTCTATCCCCTTGCAATAAAGACCAGCATTCCATTTGCCTTCCTGATTACTTGCTGCACCTGTATACTAATTTTTTGTGTTTCATATACAGGAACCCCCAGATCCCTCTGTACTGTAGCATTTTATAATCTCTCCCCATTTAAATAATAATTTTTGCTTTTTTATTTTTTCTACCAATGTGGATAACCTCACATTTTCCCACATTATAGTCCATCTGCCATATTTTTGCCCACTCACTGAGCCTGTCTATATCCCTTTGCAGATTCTTTGAGTCCTCCTCACAACTTGCTTTCCCACCTATTTTTGATCAGCAGCAAATTTAGTTACATTATACTCAGTCCCTTCGTCCAAGTCATTAATATAAATTGTAAATAGTTGAGGCCCCAGCACTGATCTAGTGGCAACCCACTAGTTACAGTTTGCTAACCTGAAAATGAACCATTTATCCCGACTCTCTGGTTTCTGTTAGATAGTCAATTGTCTATCCATGCTAATATATTACAGGTGCAGCGCCTAAAATCCGGAACCCTCGGGATCGAGGCTGTTCTGAATTCCGGGTTTTTCCGGATTTTCGATTTGTTTTCTGACGTCACGAACCCGGAAACACCCGAGCCCAGGTTCAGGTATTTCCGGATTTCGGAACATCAGAAAGTGGGGAGGGTGGGGGTGGGGGATTCTCACCGAAGAACTGTTCGGGTCATCCAGTCCTGCCAAGGAGAGCATCGTCCGGCAGGCCCCACCGAGGTCATCGTCGGGCGAGCCCCACCAAGAAGGTTGTCAGCGGGCCCCGCCAAGGATGTCGTCGCCGGGCGGGCCCCACCGAGGAGGTGTTCAGGCGGGGCCCCGCCGAGCAGGTGTTTGGGCGGGCCGGTGAGGAGTTCCGAGGTAAGGGCGGCAAGGCAAGCGGCGGCGAGGTGGGCAGTGACGAGGCCCCGAGGTTGGCAGGGAATCCGGTCCGGATTCCGGAACATTTTATGGTTTCCGGACGATCGTGCCACAGATTAGCCCAGATTCCGGAATATTCCGGAACTCCGGATTTTGGACACTGCACCTGTACCTCCAACCCCTTTTATCTTGTGCAGTAATATTTTATGTGACACCTTATCGAATGCTTTCTGGAAATCCAAATACACCACATCTACTGGTTCTCCTTTATCCACCCTGCTCATTACATCCTCAAAGAACTCCAACAAATTTGTCAAACATGATTTCCCTTTCATAAAACCATGTTGACTCTGCTTGACTTTCTAAATGTCTTTTATGATTTTCTAAATGTCCTGTTACTACTTCCTTAATGATGGACTCCAGCATTTTCCCAATGACAGATGTTAGGCTAACTGGTCTATAGTTTCCTGCTTTCTGTCGGCCTCCTTTCCTAAATAGGAGCATTACATTGCGGTTTTCTAATCCGCTGGGACCTCTCCAGAATCCAGGGAAATTTGGTAGATCACAACCAATGCATCCACTATCTCTGCAGCCACTTCTTTTAAGACCCTAGGATATAGGCCATTGGGTCCAGGAGACTTGTCCACCTTTTAGTACCATTAGTTTGCCTAGTACTTTATCTCTAGTGATCATGATTGTTTTAAGTCCCCGCCCCCCACAATAGCTCCTTGATGATCAATTATTGGAATGTTTTTAGTGTCTTCTACCGTGAAGACCGATGCAAAATACTTGTTCAAAGTCTCTGCCAATTTCCCTGTTTCCTATTATTAATTCTCCAGTCTCATCCTCTAAGGGACCAATGTTTACTTTAGCTACTCACTTCCTTTTTATATACCTGCAGAAGCTCTTATTGTCTGTTTTTCTTTTTCTTACTAGTTTACTTTCATATGCCTTTATTATTTTGTTAGTCGTCTTTTGTTGGTTTCTAAAAATTTCCCAATCCTCTGGCCTTCCACTGTCCTTCGCAACATTGTTTGTCTTTGTTTTTAATTTGATACCATCCTTTACTTCCTTAGTTAGCCAGGGATGGCTCATCCTTCTCTTAGAATCTTTGTTTCTCACTGAATAAATCTTTGCTGAGAGTTATGAAATATCTCCTTAAATGTTTGCCACTGCTTTTCTAGTCTTACCCCGACACAAGACTCCCAAAGCAAGCGTTCAACTGGGAACTGCTTCACGGCAAACGAGCCAAAGGTGGGCAGAGGAAACGTTACAAGGCCACCCTCAAAGCCTCCCTGATAAAGTGCAACATCCCCTGGCACTAATACCTTGGAGTCCCTGGCCATAGACTGCCCTAAGTGGAGGAAGTGCATCCGGGAGGGTGCTGAGCGCCTCGAGTCTCATCGCTGAGAATGCAGGAAACAACGCAGGCACGGAAAGAGCGTGCGGCAAACCAGTCCCACCCATCCCTTCCCTCAACAACTATCTGCCCCACCTGTGATGGAAGCTATGGTTCTTGTATTGGACTGTTCAGCCACCTAAGAACTCGTTAAGAGTGGAAGCAAGTCTTCCTCGATTCCGAGGGACTGCCTATGACGATGATGAATCTTACCCCTTAATATATTTTCCCAGTCCACTTTAACCAACTCTGCCTTCATACCTTTTGTAATTACCTTTATTTAAGTTCAGGACACTAGTTATAGAGCTAGCTTTCTCACCCTCGAACTGAATTTGAAATTGTACCATGCTATAATCACTCTTCATAGAAACATAGAAAATAGGTGCAGGAGCAGGCCATTTGGCCCTTCAAGCCTGCACCATCTTTCAATAAGATCATGGCTGATCATCACCTCAGTACCCCTTTCCTGCTTTTTCTCCATACACCTTGATCCCTTTAGCCATCAGGGCCATATCTAACTCACTCTTGAATATATCTAAAGAACTGGCATCAACAACTCTCTGCGGTAGAGAATTCCACAGGTTAACAACTCTGAGTGAAAAAGTTTCTCCTCATCTCAGTCCTAAATGGCCCATTTCTTATCCTGAGACCGTGACCCCTGGTTCTGGACTTCCCCATCATCGGGAACACTCTTCCCGCATCTAACCTGTCCAGTCCTGTCAGAATTTTAAATGTTTCTATGAGATCCCCTCATTCTTCTAAACTCCAGTGAATACAGGCCCAGTCGATCCAGTCTCTCCTCATATGTCAGTCCTGCCATCCCGGGAATCAGTCTGGTGAACTTTCGCTGCACTCCCTCAATAGCAAGAATGTCCTTCCTCAGATTAGGAGACCAAAACGGAACACAATATTCAGGTGAGGCCTCACCAAGGCCCTGTACAACTGCAGTAAGACCTCCCTGCTCCTATACTCAAATCCTCTAGCTATGAAGGCCAACGTGCCATTTGCCGTCTTCACCACCTGCTGTACCTGCATGCCAATTTTCAATGACTGATGTACCATGACACCCAGGTCTCGTTGCACCTCCCCTTTTCCTAATCTGCCGCCATTCAAATAATATTCTGCCTTCATGTTTTTGCCACCAAAGTGGATAACCTCACATATATCCACATTATACTGCATCTGCCATGCATTTGCCCACTCGCCTAACCTGTCCAAGTCACCCTGCAGCCTCTTAGCATCCTCCTCGCAGCTCATACCACCACCCAGCTTAGTGGCATCTGCAAACTTGGAGATATTACACTCAATTCCTTCTTCTAAATCATTGATGTGTATTGTAAATAGCTGAGGTCCCAGCACTGAGCCATGCAGCACCCCACTAGTTACTGCCTGCCATTCTGAATAGGATCTGTTTATCCCGACTCTCTGCTTCCTGTCTGCCAACCAGTTCTCTATCTACGTCAATACATTACCCCCAATACCATGTGCTTTAATTTAGCACACCAATCTCTTGTGTGGGACCTTGTCAAAAGCCTTTTGAAAGTCCAAATACACCACATCCACTGGTTCTCCCTTGGCCACTCTACTAGTTACATCCTCAAAAAATTCCAGAAGATTTGACAAGCATGATTTCCCTTTCATAAATCCATGCTGACTTGGACCGATCCTGTCACTGCTTTCCAAATGCGCTGCTATTTCATCTTTAATGATTGATTCCAACATTTTCCCCACTACTGATGTCAGGCTAACCGGTCTATAATTACCCATTTTCTCTCTCCCTTTTTTAAAAAGTGGGGTTACATTAGCTACCCTCCAGTCCATAGGAACTGATCCAGAGTCGATAGACTGTTGGAAAATGATCACCAATGCATCCACTATTTCTAGGGCCACTTCCTTAAGTACTCTGTGATGCAGACTATCAGGCCCTGGGGATTTATCGACCTTCAATCCCATCAATTTCCCTAACACCATTTCCTGACTAATAAGGATATCCTTCAGTTCCTCCTTTTCACCAGACCCTCGGTCCCCTAGTATTTTCGGGTGGTTATTTGTGTCTTCCTTCGTGAAGACAGAACCAAAGTACTTGTTCAATTGGTCTGCCATTTCTTTGTTCCCCAGAGGATCTTTTACCATGAGATCATTCATTTATCCAGACTCATTACACATTACCAGATCTAAAATAGTCTGCTCCCTGGTTGGTTCCACAACATATTGTTCCAAGAAACCATCCCGCATACACTCTCTGCCAATTTGATTTGTCCAATCAATATGAAGATTAAAATTGCCCATGATTATTGCCGCACCTTTCTTACAAGCCTTCATTATTTCTTGATTTATACTCAGTGCAACAGAGTGGCTAATGTTTGGAGGCCTGTAGACCACTCCCACCAGTGACTTCTTTCCCTTATTATTTCTTAGCTCCACCCAAACTGATTCTACATCTTGATCTTCTGAGCCAATATCATTTCTCACAACTACATTGATCTCATCCCTTATTAACAGAGCTACCCCGCCTCCTTTTCCTTTCTACGTATCCTTACAAAATGGCAAATATTCCTGAATATTCCGTTCCCAGCCTTGGTCACTTTGTAACCATGTCTCTGTAATGGCAATCAGATCATACCCATTTATTTCTATTTGTGCCGTCAACTCATCTATCTTGTTATGAATGCTTCGTGTGTTCAGATAGAGAGCTTTTAATTTTGTCTTATGTGTATACGCTCTGTCCCTACTTGTGTCACTCTGGTTATCGTTACCCCTATCGCTACCCTGCTTCTCCTTTCTCTTTGACTTTTTTAATTTCCACTCACCGGATCCCCCCTCCACTATTTAGTTTAATATTGACATAATCAAACAAAGATGGATGCCAAACCAAAGAAGGAGATATCAGGAGGGGTGACCAATAGCTTGGTCAAAGAGGTGGGTTTTAACGAGGGTGTTTAAGGAGAGGCGGAGAGATTTAAGGAGAGAATTCCAGAATGTGGGGCCTAGAAGGCTGAAGGATTGTCTGCCAATGGTGGTGCAAAAAGAAAGGGCTGGAAGATGCACAAGAGGCCAGAGTCCAAGAGTTCTGGCGGGGTGCGGGGGGTGGGGGGCGGGGGTTGGGCTGGATGAGGTTACAGCGATGGTGAGGGGCGAAGGGATTTTAAAATGAGAATGACCATTTTAAATTGAAAGTGTGGGTGGATTGGGAGCCAATGTTAGTCACCAAGCACAGGGGTGATAAAGAAACAGAAAGACTTGCATTTATATAGCGCATTTCATGACCCCAAAGTGTCAGCTGTGGCTCATTGGGTAGCACTCTCGCCTCTGAATCAGAAGATTGTGGGTTCAAGTCCCACTCCAGGGACTTGAGCACAAAAAAATCTAGTCTGACACTCCAGTGCAGTACTGAGGCCACGTTTGCTCTCTCAAGTGGACTTAAAAGATCCCACGGCCCTGTTTCAAAATTAGCAGGAGAGTTATCCCCGGTGTCCTGGCTAATATTTATCCCTCAATCAACATAACAAGAACAGATTATCTGGTCATTATCACATTGCTGTTTGTGGGAGCTTGCTTGTGTGCACATTGGCTTCTGCATTTCCCACAAGTACTTCATTGGCTGCAAAGCACTTTTTGAGACGTCCGATGGTCATGAAAGGCACTATATGAATCCAAGTATTTTTTTTTACAAGTACTTTTGAAATGTAGTCACAATTGTAATGTTATGATGGCTGAGTGGGATAGGGTACGGGCAGCGGAGTTTTGGATGAGCTGTTGTTTGTGGAGAATGGGAGGCTGGCCAGGAGCATATTGGAATACTCAAATCTGGAAGCACCAAAAGACATGGATGAGGGATTCATACAAGGTCACTTGGGTCAGACCAGTTGAGGACGGCATGTTTCTTTCTCTAACAGACATTAGTGAACCAGTTGGGGTTTTTCCGAAAATCCAATAGATTCATGGTCACATTAACTGATACTACATTATTCTTCATACTGATATTCAAGCCCTATTAGTTCAGGTTCAGGGTTACTAGTCCAGTAACATAACCAGTACAACACCGTACCCCTAATGGAAGCTTTTTAATATTGTTTCTCACCTTGTATGAAGGTAACTGCCAAATGCAGCTTTAATCTTTTAGACGGCCCACAAGCTCATGGAAGCAACATCAGTAGAACTACCTTAGTTGTGTCCAAACTGCATACGACAACTTGCATTTACATAGTGCCTTTAATGTAGTAAAATGTCGCAAGGCGCATCGCAGGAGTGATTATCAAATAACATTTGACACTGAGCCACAAAAAGATATTGGGATAGGTGACCAAAAGCTTTGTCAAAGAGATCTTAAAGTTGGAGAGGTTTAGGGAGGGAATTCCAGAGCTTAGGACCGTGGCAGCTGAAGGCATGGTCACCAATGGTGAAGCGATAGAAATCGGGGATGGGCACTAATCTGAATGAAACAAATCGGGGGTGTGCAAGGGTTATGCCCCCAGTAAAACTCGCATACTTTGTCTGTGTTTATAATTTTTCTTTTTCTTTTTCAGATTTTCTGACAATGGAATTGGATTGTCGTTTGCTAGGTAAGTGCGGCGGACTTGTAAGTGTATTGAAACAGAAAATACTAGAAATACACAACGAGAGAAAAGCAGAGATTAACATTCCAGCGATCGCACTTTGTCACAGCTCAGCTTCTTTCCCCTTCGTGAATGCGGACTGACCTGCTGAGAGTTTGCAGCACCTGCAGTTCTTTTATTCATAAATGATGGTCTCCACCACTTGCACTGTCCCAGACAGCGGCCTATAATCGAGCATACGGCGCAGGCCAATTGCCATCATTATTGGCGTCATTTACAAAGGCGGCACTTAAACTTTATTAAGTCCGCCGATTACTTTGCATTTAAACCAGACACATGCAGAAGTCAAGGTGCGTTATTCAATGTTATTCTTGTTGTGGAAATTGTTGACTGCTTAAGGAATTAAGTTGTTTCTTAACCAATCAGCAATGTTTCACGCTGTGTAATTGTAGAAACAGGCTCTGCTCTGGGGCTAAAGATCGTCTTTCAGTAAGTTCATTGCGGCCTCTTCAGAAACCTACTCTAGCACCCATTGAACTTATTAATACTGTCGGTCTCTGTGGGATTCGTATAACTTCACAAGTCTATTACAGTTACTAAAGAGGTTTCGCGAGGAACCATACTTAAGTCCTGGTACAGTAACCTGGAACTACCCTCTTCACACAATCCTGGTATAGTAACCTGGAACTACCCTCTTCACACAATCCTGGTATAGTAACCTGGAACTACCCTCTTCACACAATCCTGGTATAGTAACCTGGAACTACCCTCTTCACACAATCCTGGTATAGTAACCTGGAACTACCTTCTTCACACAATCCTGGTATAGTAACCTGGAACTACCCTCTTCACACAATCCTGGTATAGTAACCTGGAACTACCCTCTTCACACAATCCTGGTACAGTAACCTGGAACTACCCTCTTCACACAATCCTGGTATAGTAACCTGGAACTACCCTCTTCACACAATCCTGGTATAGTAACCTGGAACTACCCTCTTCACACAATCCTGGTATAGTAACCTGGAACTACCCTCTTCACACAATCCTGGTATAGTAACCTGGAACTACCTTCTTCACACAATCCTGGTATAGTAACCTGGAACTACCCTCTTCACACAATCCTGGTATAGTAACCTGGAACTACCCTCTTCACACAATCCTGGTACAGTAACCTGGAACTACCCTCTTCACACAATCCTGGTATAGTAACCTGGAACTACCCTCTTCACACAATCCTGGTACAGTAACCTGGAACTACCTTCTTCACACAATCCTGGTATAGTAACCTGGAACTACCTTCTTCACACAATCCTGGTATAGTAACCTGGAACTACCCTCTTCACACAATCCTGGTACAGTAACCTGGAACTACCCTCTTCACACAATCCTGGTATAGTAACCTGGAACTACCCTCTTCACACAATCCTGGTATAGTAACCTGGAACTACCCTCTTCACACAATCCTGGTACAGTAACCTGGAACTACCCTCTTCACACAATCCTGGTATAGTAACCTGGAACTACCCTCTTCACACAATCCTGGTACAGTAACCTGGAACTACCCTCTTCACACAATCCTGGTATAGTAACCTGGAACTACCCTCTTCACACAATCCTGGTATAGTAACCTGGAACTACCCTCTTCACACAATCCTGGTATAGTAACCTGGAACTACCCTCTTCACACAATCCTGGTACAGTAACCTGGAACTACCCTCTTCACACAATCCTGGTACAGTAACCTGGAACTACCCTCTTCACACAATCCTGGTACAGTAACCTGGAACTACCCTCTTCACACAATCCTGGTATAGTAACCTGGAACTACCCTCTTCACACAATCCTGGTACAGTAACCTGGAACTACCCTCTTCACACAATCCTGGTACAGTAACCTGGAACTACCCTCTTCACACAATCCTGGTACAGTAACCTGGAACTACCTTCTTCACACAATCCTGGTACAGTAACCTGGAACTACCCTCTTCACACAATCCTGGTATAGTAACCTGGAACTACCCTCTTCACACAATCCTGGTATAGTAACCTGGAACTACCCTCTTCACACAATCCTGGTATAGTAACCTGGAACTACCCTCTTCACACAATCCTGGTACAGTAACCTGGAACTACCCTCTTCACACAATCCTGGTACAGTAACCTGGAACTACCCTCTTCACACAATCCTGGTACAGTAACCTGGAACTACCCTCTTCACACAATCCTGGTATAGTAACCTGGAACTACCCTCTTCACACAATCCTGGTATAGTAACCTGGAACTACCTCCTTCACACAATCCTGGTATAGTAACCTGGAACTACCCTCTTCACACAATCCTGGTACAGTAACCTGGAACTACCCTCTTCACACAATCCTGGTATAGTAACCTGGAACTACCCTCTTCACACAATCCTGGTACAGTAACCTGGAACTACCCTCTTCACACAATCCTGGTATAGTAACCTGGAACTACCCTCTTCACACAATCCTGGTACAGTAACCTGGAACTACCTTCTTCACACAATCCTGGTATAGTAACCTGGAACTACCCTCTTCACACAATCCTGGTACAGTAACCTGGAACTACCTTCTTCACACAATCCTGGTATAGTAACCTGGAACTACCCTCTTCACACAATCCTGGTACAGTAACCTGGAACTACCTCCTTCACACAATCCTGGTACAGTAACCTGGAACTACCTCCTTCACACAATCCTGGTACAGTAACCTGGAACTACCCTCTTCACACAATCCTGGTATAGTAACCTGGAACTACCCTCTTCACACAATCCTGGTACAGTAACCTGGAACTACCTCCTTCACACAATCCTGGTACAGTAACCTGGAACTACCTCCTTCACACAATCCTGGTACAGTAACCTGGAACTACCCTCTTCACACAATCCTGGTACAGTAACCTGGAACTACCCTCTTCACACAATCCTGGTACAGTAACCTGGAACTACCTTCTTCACACAATCCTGGTACAGTAACCTGGAACTACCCTCTTCACACAATCCTGGTATAGTAACCTGGAACTACCCTCTTCACACAATCCTGGTATAGTAACCTGGAACTACCCTCTTCACACAATCCTGGTATAGTAACCTGGAACTACCCTCTTCACACAATCCTGGTACAGTAACCTGGAACTACCCTCTTCACACAATCCTGGTACAGTAACCTGGAACTACCCTCTTCACACAATCCTGGTACAGTAACCTGGAACTACCCTCTTCACACAATCCTGGTATAGTAACCTGGAACTACCCTCTTCACACAATCCTGGTATAGTAACCTGGAACTACCTCCTTCACACAATCCTGGTATAGTAACCTGGAACTACCCTCTTCACACAATCCTGGTACAGTAACCTGGAACTACCCTCTTCACACAATCCTGGTACAGGAACCTGGAACTACCCTCTTCACACAATCCTGGTATAGTAACCTGGAACGACTCTCTTCACACAATCCTGGTATAGTAACCTGGAACTACCCTCTTCACACAATCCTGGTATAGTAACCTGGAACTACCTCCTTCACACAATCCTGGTATAGTAACCTGGAACTACCCTCTTCACACAATCCTGGTACAGTAACCTGGAACTACCCTCTTCACACAATCCTGGTATAGTAACCTGGAACTACCCTCTTCACACAATCCTGGTACAGTAACCTGGAACTACCCTCTTCACACAATCCTGGTATAGTAACCTGGAACTACCTCCTTCACACAATCCTGGTATAGTAACCTGGAACTACCCTCTTCACACAATCCTGGTATAGTAACCTGGAACTACCTCCTTCACACAATCCTGGTATAGTAACCTGGAACTACCCTCTTCACACAATCCTGGTATAGTAACCTGGAACTACCTCCTTCACACAATCCTGGTATAGTAACCTGGAACTACCCTCTTCACACAATCCTGGTATAGTAACCTGGAACTACCCTCTTCACACAATCCTGGTACAGTAACCTGGAACTACCCTCTTCACACAATCCTGGTATAGTAACCTGGAACTACCCTCTTCACACAATCCTGGTACAGTAACCTGGAACTACCTTCTTCACACAATCCTGGTATAGTAACCTGGAACTACCCTCTTCACACAATCCTGGTACAGTAACCTGGAACTACCTTCTTCACACAATCCTGGTATAGTAACCTGGAACTACCCTCTTCACACAATCCTGGTACAGTAACCTGGAACTACCTCCTTCACACAATCCTGGTACAGTAACCTGGAACTACCTCCTTCACACAATCCTGGTACAGTAACCTGGAACTACCCTCTTCACACAATCCTGGTATAGTAACCTGGAACTACCCTCTTCACACAATCCTGGTACAGTAACCTGGAACTACCTCCTTCACACAATCCTGGTACAGTAACCTGGAACTACCTCCTTCACACAATCCTGGTACAGTAACCTGGAACTACCCTCTTCACACAATCCTGGTATAGTAACCTGGAACTACCCTCTTCACACAATCCTGGTACAGTAACCTGGAACTACCCTCTTCACACAATCCTGGTATAGTAACCTGGAACTACCCTCTTCACACAATCCTGGTACAGTAACCTGGAACTACCTTCTTCACACAATCCTGGTATAGTAACCTGGAACTACCTTCTTCACACAATCCTGGTATAGTAACCTGGAACTACCCTCTTCACACAATCCTGGTACAGTAACCTGGAACTACCCTCTTCACACAATCCTGGTATAGTAACCTGGAACTACCCTCTTCACACAATCCTGGTACAGTAACCTGGAACTACCCTCTTCACACAATCCTGGTACAGTAACCTGGAACTACCCTCTTCACACAATCCTGGTACAGTAACCTGGAACTACCTTCTTCACACAATCCTGGTACAGTAACCTGGAACTACCCTCTTCACACAATCCTGGTATAGTAACCTGGAACTACCCTCTTCACACAATCCTGGTATAGTAACCTGGAACTACCCTCTTCACACAATCCTGGTATAGTAACCTGGAACTACCCTCTTCACACAATCA
Organism: Pristiophorus japonicus; assembly: GCF_044704955.1. Taxonomy (NCBI): domain Eukaryota; kingdom Metazoa; phylum Chordata; class Chondrichthyes; family Pristiophoridae; genus Pristiophorus; species Pristiophorus japonicus. The sequence goes on along the minus strand of NC_091977.1, from coordinate 228,743,575 downwards.
TGGTACAGTAACCTGGAACTACCCTCTTCACACAATCCTGGTACAGTAACCTGGAACTACCCTCTTCACACAATCCTGGTATAGTAACCTGGAACTACCTCCTTCACACAATCCTGGTATAGTAACCTGGAACTACCCTCTTCACACAATCCTGGTACAGTAACCTGGAACTACCCTCTTCACACAATCCTGGTACAGTAACCTGGAACTACCCTCTTCACACAATCCTGGTATAGTAACCTGGAACTACCCTCTTCACACAATCCTGGTATAGTAACCTGGAACTACCCTCTTCACACAATCCTGGTATAGTAACCTGGAACTACCCTCTTCACACAATCCTGGTACAGTAACCTGGAACTACCCTCTTCACACAATCCTGGTACAGTAACCTGGAACTACCCTCTTCACACAATCCTGGTACAGTAACCTGGAACTACCTTCTTCACACAATCCTGGTATAGTAACCTGGAACTACCCTCTTCACACAATCCTGGTACAGTAACCTGGAACTACCTTCTTCACACAATCCTGGTATAGTAACCTGGAACTACCCTCTTCACACAATCCTGGTACAGGAACCTGGAACTACCTCCTTCACACAATCCTGGTACAGTAACCTGGAACGACCTCCTTCACACAATCCTGGTACAGTAACCTGGAACTACCCTCTTCACACAATCCTGGTATAGTAACCTGGAACTACCCTCTTCACACAATCCTGGTACAGTAACCTGGAACTACCTCCTTCACACAATCCTGGTACAGTAACCTGGAACTACCTCCTTCACACAATCCTGGTACAGTAACCTGGAACTACCCTCTTCACACAATCCTGGTACAGTAACCTGGAACTACCCTCTTCACACAATCCTGGTATAGTAACCTGGAACTACCCTCTTCACACAATCCTGGTACAGTAACCTGGAACTACCCTCTTCACACAATCCTGGTACAGTAACCTGGAACTACCCTCTTCACACAATCCTGGTACAGTAACCTGGAACTACCCTCTTCACACAATCCTGGTACAGTAACCTGGAACTACCCTCTTCACACAATCCTGGTACAGTAACCTGGAACTACCCTCTTCACACAATCCTGGTATAGTAACCTGGAACTAGCTCCTTCACACAATCCTGGTATAGTAACCTGGAACTACCCTCTTCACACAATCCTGGTATAGTAACCAGGAACTACCTCCTTCACACAATCCTGGTATAGTAACCTGGAACTACCTCCTTCACACAATCCTGGTATAGTAACCTGGAACTACCCTCTTCACACAATGCTGGTATAGTACCCTGGAACTACCTCCTTCACACAATCCTGGTATAGTAACCTGGAACTACCTTCTTCACACAATCCTGGTACAGTAACCTGGAACTACCTCCTTCACACAATCCTGGTACAGTAACCTGGAACTACCTCCTTCACACAATCCTGGTATAGTAACCTGGAACTACCTCCTTCACACAATCCTGGTATAGTAACCTGGAACTACCTTCTTCACACAATCCTGGTATAGTAACCTGGAACTACCCTCTTCACACAATCCTGGTATAGTAACCTGGAACTACCTTCTTCACACAATCCTGGTATAGTAACCTGGAACTACCCTCTTCACACAATCCTGGTATAGTAACCTGGAACTACCTTCTTCACACAATCCTGGTATAGTAACCTGGAACTACCCTCTTCACATAATCCTGGTACAGTAACCTGGAACTACCTTCTTCACACAATCCTGGTATAGTAACCTGGAACTACCCTCTTCACACAATCCTGGTACAGTAACCTGGAACTACCTCCTTCACACAATCCTGGTACAGTAACCTGGAACTACCTCCTTCACACAATCCTGGTACAGTAACCTGGAACTACCCTCTTCACACAATCCTGGTATAGTAACCTGGAACTACCCTCTTCACACAATCCTGGTACAGTAACCTGGAACTACCTCCTTCACACAATCCTGGTACAGTAACCTGGAACTACCTCCTTCACACAATCCTGGTACAGTAACCTGGAACTACCCTCTTCACACAATCCTGGTACAGTAACCTGGAACTACCCTCTTCACACAATCCTGGTACAGTAACCTGGAACTACCCTCTTCACACAATCCTGGTACAGTAACCTGGAACTACCCTCTTCACACAATCCTGGTACAGTAACCTGGAACTACCCTCTTCACACAATCCTGGTACAGTAACCTGGAACTACCCTCTTCACACAATCCTGGTATAGTAACCTGGAACTACCTCCTTCACACAATCCTGGTATAGTAACCTGGAACTACCCTCTTCACACAATCCTGGTATAGTAACCAGGAACTACCTCCTTCACACAATCCTGGTATAGTAACCTGGAACTACCTCCTTCACACAATCCTGGTATAGTAACCTGGAACTACCCTCTTCACACAATGCTGGTATAGTACCCTGGAACTACCTCCTTCACACAATCCTGGTATAGTAACCTGGAACTACCTTCTTCACACAATCCTGGTACAGTAACCTGGAACTACCTCCTTCACACAATCCTGGTACAGTAACCTGGAACTACCTCCTTCACACAATCCTGGTATAGTAACCTGGAACTACCTCCTTCACACAATCCTGGTATAGTAACCTGGAACTACCTTCTTCACACAATCCTGGTATAGTAACCTGGAACTACTCTCTTCACACAATCCTGGTATAGTAACCTGGAACTACCTTCTTCACACAATCCTGGTATAGTAACCTAGAACTACCCTCTTCACACAATCCTGGTATAGTAACCTGGAACTACCTTCTTCACACAATCCTGGTATAGTAACCTGGAACTACCCTCTTCACATAATCCTGGTATAGTAACCTGGAACTACCCTCTTCACACAATCCTGGTACAGTAACCTGGAACTACCCTCTTCACACAATCCTGGTATAGTAACCTGGAACTACCTTCTTCACACAATCCTGGTACAGTAACCTGGAACTACCCTCTTCACACAATCCTGGTATAGTAACCTGGAACTACCTCCTTCACACAATCCTGGTATAGTAACCTGGAACTACCCTCTTCACACAATCCTGGTATAGTAACCTGGAACGACTCTCTTCACACAATCCTGGTATAGTAACCTGGAACTACCCTCTTCACACAATCCTGGTATAGTAACCTGGAACTACCTCCTTCACACAATCCTGGTATAGTAACCTGGAACTACCCTCTTCACACAATCCTGGTACAGTAACCTGGAACTACCCTCTTCACACAATCCTGGTATAGTAACCTGGAACTACCCTCTTCACACAATCCTGGTACAGTAACCTGGAACTACCCTCTTCACACAATCCTGGTATAGTAACCTGGAACTACCTCCTTCACACAATCCTGGTATAGTAACCTGGAACTACCCTCTTCACACAATCCTGGTATAGTAACCTGGAACTACCTCCTTCACACAATCCTGGTATAGTAACCTGGAACTACCCTCTTCACACAATCCTGGTATAGTAACCTGGAACTACCTCCTTCACACAATCCTGGTATAGTAACCTGGAACTACCCTCTTCACACAATCCTGGTATAGTAACCTGGAACTACCCTCTTCACACAATCCTGGTACAGTAACCTGGAACTACCCTCTTCACACAATCCTGGTATAGTAACCTGGAACTACCCTCTTCACACAATCCTGGTACAGTAACCTGGAACTACCTTCTTCACACAATCCTGGTATAGTAACCTGGAACTACCCTCTTCACACAATCCTGGTACAGTAACCTGGAACTACCTTCTTCACACAATCCTGGTATAGTAACCTGGAACTACCCTCTTCACACAATCCTGGTACAGTAACCTGGAACTACCTCCTTCACACAATCCTGGTACAGTAACCTGGAACTACCTCTTCACACAATCCTGGTACAGTAACCTGGAACTACCCTCTTCACACAATCCTGGTATAGTAACCTGGAACTACCCTCTTCACACAATCCTGGTACAGTAACCTGGAACTACCTCCTTCACACAATCCTGGTACAGTAACCTGGAACTACCCTCCTTCACACAATCCTGGTACAGTAACCTGGAACTACCCTCTTCACACAATCCTGGTATAGTAACCTGGAACTACCCTCTTCACACAATCCTGGTACAGTAACCTGGAACTACCCTCTTCACACAATCCTGGTATAGTAACCTGGAACTACCCTCTTCACACAATCCTGGTACAGTAACCTGGAACTACCTTCTTCACACAATCCTGGTATAGTAACCTGGAACTACCTTCTTCACACAATCCTGGTATAGTAACCTGGAACTACCCTCTTCACACAATCCTGGTACAGTAACCTGGAACTACCCTCTTCACACAATCCTGGTATAGTAACCTGGAACTACCTCTTCACACAATCCTGGTACAGTAACCTGGAACTACCCTCTTCACACAATCCTGGTACAGTAACCTGGAACTACCCTCTTCACACAATCCTGGTACAGTAACCTGGAACTACCTTCTTCACACAATCCTGGTACAGTAACCTGGAACTACCCTCTTCACACAATCCTGGTATAGTAACCTGGAACTACCCTCTTCACACAATCCTGGTATAGTAACCTGGAACTACCCTCTTCACACAATCCTGGTATAGTAACCTGGAACTACCCTCTTCACGCAATCATGGTACAGTAACCTGGAACTACCCTCTTCACACAATCCTGGTACAGTAACCTGGAACTACCCTCTTCACACAATCCTGGTATAGTAACCTGGAACTACCTCCTTCACACAATCCTGGTATAGTAACCTGGAACTACCCTCTTCACACAATCCTGGTACAGTAACCTGGAACTACCCTCTTCACACAATCCTGGTACAGTAACCTGGAACTACCCTCTTCACACAATCCTGGTATAGTAACCTGGAACTACCCTCTTCACACAATCCTGGTATAGTAGACCTGGAACTACCCTCTTCACACAATCCTGGTATAGTAACCTGGAACTACCCTCTTCACACAATCCTGGTACAGTAACCTGGAACTACCCTCTTCACACAATCCTGGTACAGTAACCTGGAACTACCCTCTTCACACAATCCTGGTACAGTAACCTGGAACTACCTTCTTCACACAATCCTGGTATAGTAACCTGGAACTACCCTCTTCACACAATCCTGGTACAGTAACCTGGAACTACCTTCTTCACACAATCCTGGTATAGTAACCTGGAACTACCCTCTTCACACAATCCTGGTACAGGAACCTGGAACTACCTCCTCTCACACAATCCTGGTACAGTAACCTGGAACGACCTCCTTCACACAATCCTGGTACAGTAACCTGGAACTACCCTCTTCACACAATCCTGGTATAGTAACCTGGAACTACCCTCTTCACACAATCCTGGTACAGTAACCTGGAACTACCTCCTTCACACAATCCTGGTACAGTAACCTGGAACTACCTCCTTCACACAATCCTGGTACAGTAACCTGGAACTACCCTCTTCACACAATCCTGGTACAGTAACCTGGAACTACCCTCTTCACACAATCCTGGTATAGTAACCTGGAACTACCCTCTTCACACAATCCTGGTACAGTAACCTGGAACTACCCTCTTCACACAATCCTGGTACAGTAACCTGGAACTACCCTCTTCACACAATCCTGGTACAGTAACCTGGAACTACCCTCTTCACACAATCCTGGTACAGTAACCTGGAGAACTACCCTCTTCACACAATCCTGGTACAGTAACCTGGAACTACCCTCTTCACACAATCCTGGTATAGTAACCTGGAACTACCTCCTTCACACAATCCTGGTATAGTAACCTGGAACTACCCTCTTCACACAATCCTGGTATAGTAACCAGGAACTACCTCCTTCACACAATCCTGGTATAGTAACCTGGAACTACCTCCTTCACACAATCCTGGTATAGTAACCTGGAACTACCCTCTTCACACAATGCTGGTATAGTACCCTGGAACTACCTCCTTCACACAATCCTGGTATAGTAACCTGGAACTACCTTCTTCACACAATCCTGGTACAGTAACCTGGAACTACCTCCTTCACACAATCCTGGTACAGTAACCTGGAACTACCTCCTTCACACAATCCTGGTATAGTAACCTGGAACTACCTCCTTCACACAATCCTGGTATAGTAACCTGGAACTACCTTCTTCACACAATCCTGGTATAGTAACCTGGAACTACCCTCTTCACACAATCCTGGTATAGTAACCTGGAACTACCTTCTTCACACAATCCTGGTATAGTAACCTGGAACTACCCTCTTCACACAATCCTGGTATAGTAACCTGGAACTACCTTCTTCACACAATCCTGGTATAGTAACCTGGAACTACCCTCTTCACATAATCCTGGTACAGTAACCTGGAACTACCTTCTTCACACAATCCTGGTATAGTAACCTGGAACTACCTCTTCACACAATCCTGGTACAGTAACCTGGAACTACCTCCTTCACACAATCCTGGTACAGTAACCTGGAACTACCTCCTTCACACAATCCTGGTACAGTAACCTGGAACTACCCTCTTCACACAATCCTGGTATAGTAACCTGGAACTACCCTCTTCACACAATCCTGGTACAGTAACCTGGAACTACCTCCTTCACACAATCCTGGTACAGTAACCTGGAACTACCTCCTTCACACAATCCTGGTACAGTAACCTGGAACTACCCTCTTCACACAATCCTGGTACAGTAACCTGGAACTACCCTCTTCACACAATCCTGGTACAGTAACCTGGAACTACCCTCTTCACACAATCCTGGTACAGTAACCTGGAACTACCCTCTTCACACAATCCTGGTACAGTAACCTGGAACTACCCTCTTCACACAATCCTGGTACAGTAACCTGGAACTACCCTCTTCACACAATCCTGGTATAGTAACCTGGAACTACCTCCTTCACACAATCCTGGTATAGTAACCTGGAACTACCCTCTTCACACAATCCTGGTATAGTAACCAGGAACTACCTCCTTCACACAATCCTGGTATAGTAACCTGGAACTACCTCCTTCACACAATCCTGGTATAGTAACCTGGAACTACCCTCTTCACACAATGCTGGTATAGTACCCTGGAACTACCTCCTTCACACAATCCTGGTATAGTAACCTGGAACTACCTTCTTCACACAATCCTGGTACAGTAACCTGGAACTACCTCCTTCACACAATCCTGGTACAGTAACCTGGAACTACCTCCTTCACACAATCCTGGTATAGTAACCTGGAACTACCTCCTTCACACAATCCTGGTATAGTAACCTGGAACTACCTTCTTCACACAATCCTGGTATAGTAACCTGGAACTACTCTCTTCACACAATCCTGGTATAGTAACCTGGAACTACCTTCTTCACACAATCCTGGTATAGTAACCTAGAACTACCCTCTTCACACAATCCTGGTATAGTAACCTGGAACTACCTTCTTCACACAATCCTGGTATAGTAACCTGGAACTACCCTCTTCACATAATCCTGGTATAGTAACCTGGAACTACCCTCTTCACACAATCCTGGTACAGTAACCTGGAACTACCCTCTTCACACAATCCTGGTATAGTAACCTGGAACTACCTTCTTCACACAATCCTGGTACAGTAACCTGGAACTACCCTCTTCACACAATCCTGGTATAGTAACCTGGAACTACCTCCTTCACACAATCCTGGTATAGTAACCTGGAACTACCCTCTTCACACAATCCTGGTATAGTAACCTGGAACTACCCTCTTCACACAATCCTGGTACAGTAACCTGGAACTACCTCCTTCACACAATCCTGGTATAGTAACCTGGAACTACCCTCTTCACACAATCCTGGTACAGTAACCTGGAACTACCCTCTTCACACAATCCTGGTACAGTAACCTGGAACTACCTTCTTCACACAATCCTGGTATAGTAACCTGGAACTACCCTCTTCACACAATCCTGGTACAGTAACCTGGAACTACCCTCCTTCACACAATCCTGGTACAGTAACCTGGAACTACCTCCTTCACACAATCCTGGTACAGTAACCTGGAACTACCCTCTTCACACAATCCTGGTACAGTAACCTGGAACTACCTTCTTCACACAATCCTGGTACAGTAACCTGGAACTACCCTCTTCACACAATCCTGGTACAGTAACCTGGAACTACCTCCTTCACACAATCCTGGTACAGTAACCTGGAACTACCCTCTTCACACAATCCTGGTATAGTAACCTGGAACTACCCTCTTCACACAATCCTGGTACAGTAACCTGGAACTACCCTCTTCACACAATCCTGGTACAGTAACCTGGAACTACCCTCTTCACACAATCCTGGTACAGTAACCTGGAACTACCCTCTTCACACAATCCTGGTACAGTAACCTGGAACTACCCTCTTCACACAATCCTGGTACAGTAACCTGGAAATACCCTCTTCACACGATCCTGGTACAGTAACCTGGAACTACCTCCTTCACACAATCCTGGTATAGTAACCTGGAACTACCCTCTTCACACAATCCTGGTATAGTAACCTGGAACTACCCTCTTCACACAATCCTGGTATAGTAACCTGGAACTACCCTCTTCACACAATCCTGGTATAGTAACCTGGAACTACCCTCTTCACACAATCCTGGTACAGTAACCTAGAACTACCCTCTTCACACAATCCTGGTACAGTAACCTGGAACTACCCTCTTCACACAATCCTGGTACAGTAACCTGGAACTACCCTCTTCACACAATCCTGGTATAGTAACCTGGAACTACCCTCTTCACACAATCCTGGTACAGTAACCTGGAACTACCCTCTTCACACAATCCTGGTACAGTAACCTGGAACTACCCTCTTCACACAATCCTGGTATAGTAACCTGGAACTACCTCCTTCACACAATCCTGGTATAGTAACCTGGAACTACCCTCTTCACACAATCCTGGTATAGTAACCTGGAACTACCTCCTTCACACAATCCTGGTATAGTAACCTGGAACCACCCTCTTCACACAATCCTGGTATAGTAACCTGGAACTACCTCCTTCACACAATCCTGGTATAGTAACCTGGAACTACCCTCTTCACACAATCCTGGTACAGTAACCTGGAACTACCCTCTTCACACAATCCTGGTACAGTAACCTGGAACTACCCTCTTCACACAATCCTGGTATAGTAACCTGGAACTACCCTCTTCACACAATCCTGGTATAGTAACCTGGAACTACCCTCTTCACACAATCCTGGTATAGTAACCTGGAACTACCCTCTTCACACAATCCTGGTATAGTAACCTGGAACTACCCTCTTCACACAATCCTGGTATAGTAACCTGGAACTACCCTCTTCACACAATCCTGGTATAGTAACCTGGAACTACCCTCTTCACACAATCCTGGTACAGTAACCTGGAACTACCCTCTTCACACAATCCTGGTATAGTAACCTGGAACTACCCTCTTCACACAATCCTGGTATAGTAACCTGGAACTACCCTCTTCACACAATCCTGGTATAGTAACCTGGAACTACCCTCTTCACACAATCCTGGTACAGTAACCTGGAACTACCCTCTTCACACAATCCTGGTACAGTAACCTGGAACTACCCTCTTCACACAATCCTGGTACAGTAACCTGGAACTACCCTCTTCACACAATCCTGGTATAGTAACCTGGAACTACCCTCTTCACACAATCCTGGTACAGTAACCTGGAACTACCCTCTTCACACAATCCTGGTACAGTAACCTGGAACTACCCTCTTCACACAATCCTGGTACAGTAACCTGGAACTACCTTCTTCACACAATCCTGGTACAGTAACCTGGAACTACCCTCTTCACACAATCCTGGTATAGTAACCTGGAACTACCCTCTTCACACAATCCTGGTATAGTAACCTGGAACTACCCTCTTCACACAATCCTGGTATAGTAACCTGGAACTACCCTCTTCACACAATCCTGGTACAGTAACCTGGAACTACCCTCTTCACACAATCCTGGTACAGTAACCTGGAACTACCCTCTTCACACAATCCTGGTATAGTAACCTGGAACTACCTCCTTCACACAATCCTGGTATAGTAACCTGGAACTACCCTCTTCACACAATCCTGGTATAGTAACCTGGAACTACCCTCTTCACACAATCCTGGTATAGTAACCTGGAACTACCCTCCTTCACACAATCCTGGTATAGTAACCTGGAACTTACCCTCTTCACACAATCCTGGTATAGTAACCTGGAACTACCCTCTTCACACAATCCTGGTATAGTAACCTGGAACTACCTCTTCACACAATCCTGGTATAGTAACCTGGAACTACCCTCTTCACACAATCCTGGTACAGTAACCTGGAACTACCCTCTTCACACAATCCTGGTATAGTAACCTGGAACTACCCTCTTCACACAATCCTGGTACAGTAACCTGGAACTACCCTCTTCACACAATCCTGGTATAGTAACCTGGAACTACCTCCTTCACACAATCCTGGTATAGTAACCTGGAACTACCCTCTTCACACAATCCTGGTATAGTAACCTGGAACTACCTCCTTCACACAATCCTGGTATAGTAACCTGGAACTACCCTCTTCACACAATCCTGGTACAGTAACCTGGAACTACCCTCTTCACACAATCCTGGTACAGTAACCTGGAACTACCCTCTTCACACAATCCTGGTATAGTAACCTGGAACTACCCTCTTCACACAATCCTGGTACAGTAACCTGGAACTACCCTCTTCACACAATCCTGGTACAGTAACCTGGAACTACCTCCTTCACACAATCCTGGTATAGTAACCTGGAACTACCTCCTTCACACAATCCTGGTACAGTAACCTGGAACTACCTTCTTTCACACAATCCTGGTATAGTAACCTGGAACTACCCTCTTCACACAATCCTGGTACAGTAACCTGGAACTACCCTCCTTCACACAATCCTGGTACAGTAACCTGGAACTACCTCCTTCACACAATCCTGGTACAGTAACCTGGAACTACCCTCTTCACACAATCCTGGTATAGTAACCTGGAACTACCCTCTTCACACAATCCTGGTATAGTAACCTGGAACTACCCTCCTTCACACAATCCTGGTACAGTAACCTGGAACTACCTCCTTCACACAATCCTGGTACAGTAACCTGGAACTACCTCTTCACACAATCCTGGTACAGTAACCTGGAACTACCCTCTTCACACAATCCTGGTACAGTAACCTGGAACTACCCTCTTCACACAATCCTGGTACAGTAACCTGGAACTACCCTCTTCACACAATCCTGGTACAGTAACCTGGAACTACCTCCTTCACACAATCCTGGTATAGTAACCTGGAACTACCCTCTTCACACAATCCTGGTATAGTAACCTGGAACTACCTCCTTCACACAATCCTGGTATAGTAACCTGGAACTACCCTCTTCACACAATCCTGGTATAGTAACCTGGAACTACCTCTTCACACAATCCTGGTATAGTAACCTGGAACTACCTCTTCACACAATCCTGGTATAGTAACCTGGAACTACCCTCTTCACACAATCCTGGTACAGTAACCTGGAACTACCTCCTTCACACAATCCTGGTATAGTAACCTGGAACTACCTCTTCACACAATCCTGGTACAGTAACCTGGAACTACCTCCTTCACACAATCCTGGTATAGTAACCTGGAACTACCTCCTTCACACAATCCTGGTATAGTAACCTGGAACTACCCTCCTTCACACAATCCTGGTATAGTAACCTGGAACTACCTTCTTCACACAATCCTGGTATAGTAACCTGGAACTACCCTCTTCACACAATCCTGGTATAGTAACCTGGAACTACCTCTTCACACAATCCTGGTACAGTAACCTGGAACTACCCTCTTCACACAATCCTGGTATAGTAACCTGGAACTACCTTCTTCACACAATCCTGGTATAGTAACCTGGAACTACCCTCTTCACACAATCCTGGTACAGTAACCTGGAACTACCTCCTTCACACAATCCTGGTACAGTAACCTGGAACTACCCTCTTCACACAATCCTGGTATAGTAACCTGGAACTACCCTCCTTCACACAATCCTGGTACAGTAACCTGGAACTACCTCCTTCACACAATCCTGGTACAGTAACCTGGAACTACCTTCCTTCACACAATCCTGGTACAGGTAACCTGGAACTACCCTCTTCACACAATCCTGGTACAGTAACCTGGAACTACCCTCTTCACACAATCCTGGTACAGTAACCTGGAACTACCCTCTTCACACAATCCTGGTACAGTAACCTGGAACTACCCTCTTCACACAATCCTGGTACAGTAACCTGGAACTACCTCCTTCACACAATCCTGGTATAGTAACCTGGAACTACCTCTTCACACAATCCTGGTACAGTAACCAGGAACTACCTCTTCACACAATCCTGGTATAGTAACCTGGAACTACCTCCCTTCACACAATCCCTGGTATAGTAACCTGGAACTACCTCTTCACACAATCCTGGTATAGTAACCTGGAACTACCTCCTTCACACAATCCTGGTATAGTAACCTGGAACTACCTTCTTCACACAATCCTGGTATAGTAACCTGGAACTACCTTCTTCACACAATCCTGGTACAGTAACCTGGAACTACCTCCTTCACACAATCCTGGTATAGTACCCTGGAACTACCTCTTCACACAATCCTGGTATAGTAACCTGGAACTACCTCCTTCACACAATCCTGGTACAGTAACCTGGAACTACCTTCTTCACACAATCCTGGTATAGTAACCTGGAACTACCTCTCTTCACACAATCCTGGTATAGTAACCTGGAACTACCTTCTTCACACAATCCTGGTATAGTAACCTGGAACTACCTCCTTCACACAATCCTGGTATAGTAACCTGGAACTACCCTCTTCACACAATCCTGGTAAGTAACCTGGAACTACCCTCTTCACACAATCCTGGTATAGTAACCTGGAACTACCCTCTTCACACAATCCTGGTACAGTAACCTGGAACTACCTCTTTCACACAATCCTGGTACAGTAACCTGGAACTACCCTCTTCACACAATCCTGGTACAGTAACCTGGAACTACCCTCTTCACACAATCCTGGTATAGTAACCTGGAACTACCCTCTTCACACAATCCTGGTACAGTAACCTGGAACTACCCTCTTCACACAATCCTGGTACAGTAACCTGGAACTACCCCCTTCACACAATCCTGGTACAGTAACCTGGAACTACCCTCCTTCACACAATCCTGGGTACAGTAACCTGGAACTACCCTCTTCACACAATCCTGGTACAGTAACCTGGAACAACCTCTTCACACAATCCTGGTACAGTAACCTGGAACTACCCTCTTCACACAATCCTGGTATAGTAACCTGACTACCCTCTTCACACAATCCTGGTACAGTAACCTGGAACTACCCTCCTTCACACAATCCTGGTACAGTAACCAATACTATTCTCTACCTCTCTTCACACAATCCTGGTACAGTAACCTGGAACTACCCTCTTCACACAATCCTGGATACAGTAACCTGGAACTACCCTCCTTCACACATTCCTGGTACAGTAACCAGGTCATCTCTCGATGAGCTCTCTTCACACAATCCTGGTACTGTAATCCTGGAATACCCTCTTCACACAATCTGGGCTTACAGTGTAACCTCCCC
>NC_091977.1:226836588-226865959 GCF_044704955.1 Pristiophorus japonicus | reverse complement strand
CCTCCATACCCTCATCCTCCTAATCCTCCACCACATAACTCTATATACACAAAAAAAACATAATAATAATAATCTCTCTCACCCCTTCTAAACCCTCCCCCCTTCCTCCTCCTCTTCCCCCCCTTCCTCCTCCTCTTCCCCCCCCCTTCCTCCTCCTCTTCCCCCCCTTCCTCCTCCTCTCCCCCTCCTCCTCCCCTTCCTCCTCCTCCTCCCCCCTTCCTCCTCCTCTCCCCCCTTCCTCCTCCTCTCCCCTTCCTCTCCTCCCTCCCTCCTCCTCTCCTCCCCTCTCCTCCTCTCTCCCTCCCCTTCCTCCTCCTCTCCCTCCCCCTTCCTCCTCCTCTCCCTCCCCCTTCCTCCTCCTCTCCCTCTCCCCCTTCCTCCTCCTCTCCCTCCCCTTCCTCCTCCTCTCCCTCCCTCCTTCCTCCTCCTCTCCCTCCCCCTTCCTCCTCCTCTCCCTCCCCCTTCCTCCTCCTCTCCCTCCCCCTTCCTCCTCCTCTCCCTCCCCTTCCTCCTCCTCTCCCTCCCCTTCCTCCTCCTCTCCCTCCCCCTTCCTCCTCCTCTCCCTCCCCCTTCCTCCTCCTCTCCCTCCCCCTTCCTCCTCCTCTCCCTCCCCCTTCCTCCTCCTCTCCCTCCCCCTTCCTCCTCCTCTCCCTCCCCCTTTCTCCTCCTCCCCCTCCCCCTTTCTCCTCCTCTCTTCCCCCCCCCCTTCCTCCTCCTCTCTTCCCCCCCCCCCTTCCTCCTCCTCTCTTCCCCCCCCCCTTCCTCCTCCTCTCTTCCCCCCCCCCCTTCCTCCTCCTCTTTTCCCCCCCCCCCCTTCCTCCTCCTCTCCCCTCACTGTCAGAAACAGAGTCACTGACAGAACCAGAGAGAGAGATACTGACAGAGACACACTGGGCTGGGGGGTTGGGGGCTATCCCAGCATGCTGTTGGAGGGCTCATGGTGCTGCAGTAGGTGAGTAGAAATAATTTTTTATTTATTGATTTTTTAAAAATATTTTATTATTTTTTGATTTATTGGTTGATTTATTTATCATTTATTATTGATGATGGCTCTTTATTTGTAAGTGAAGTGTTTAATGTTTGTAAACTTCCCCCCCATCTTTCGTTCCCTACGCCTGATTTATAAGTGTAGGCAAGGTTTTTCAGCGTACAAAAATCTACACTTGCTCCATTCTAAGTTACTTTGGAGTAAGTTTTCGCTGCCTAAACTTGCAAAACAGGCATAAGAGGCTAGATACGCCCCCTTTTGGGGAAAAAAAGGAACTATTCTAACTCACTAGAACTGGAGCAAACTAAATGCCGAGAATTGCAATTTCTAAGATGCTCCATTCTAAGCTAGTTGCTCCAAAAAAATAGGAACAACTCGGGCTGAAACTTAAGCCACATAATTGGACACCGTAGTCCAGCTGTGATTGAACTAGTACCCCAAGTTCAGGAAAAATTTTTGGCGAGAGCAATTTTACTTCTCTGATTGGCTTTTTTTATTCCTGAAACGTTTAAATTTGTCAGGAGGAGGTACAAAATAAAGAACGGAAGAGTTGAAGGTAAACTAAAAATAATTCAAATGAATTTGATTGATCAGTGCCCTCCTTTGGATTAGCACAATACTGAAAGCGTTGCACTGTTTAATAGAATGGGGAACCAGGTTTGAATCATAGAATGATACAGCACCGAAGGAAGCGATTCGGCCCATTGTGCCTGTGCCAGTGTTTTGAAAGAGCTATCCAATTAGTCCCACTTCCCCTTCCCCATAGCTGTGGATTTAATAATATCAAATCTGAGCCTTCAATGAGGCTGTTTGATCAAAGCAGGAAATTTATGATGTATATCCTTCCCTCAATGCTTTTTGTTTTTTCATTCCTGTTGACGTTCTGTGCAGTAAACAAGCTTCCAAATAATATTCTGCTTGACTAGTCCATGGTAGAGAACTAGCAGCAGGTATCTCTTCCCCCTGTGATTTCCTTTCAGATCTCTGCTAGGCAGTCAGTGCAGCACTCCCTCAGTACTGCCCCTCCCAACAGTGCAGCGCTCCCTCAGTACCGCCCCGTCCGACAGTGCAGCGCTCCCTCTGTACTGCACTGGGAAGGGCAGCCTAGATTTTGTGCTCAAGTCTCTGGAGTGGGACTTAAACCCACGACCTCCTGGCTCAGAGGCGAGAGTGCTACCCACTGAGCCATGGCTGCCACTAATGAAATCCCTTTTTGATTAATTTTACCCCTTTCTAAGCATGAGTATATCCCTCACAGATGCCCTGTGGTGAGAGTATAATATGATTTTAAAGGTTCTGTAATATAAACCAAAATAGTGCAGTACCTGTTACTTCAAGAAATGTCAATTAACCCATCCTGGGAGTTAAAAGACTTTCTCAGACATGGAGGGGCAGGAAGAAAAGATGGAATAACAATCTAATCTTATTTTATTTTTATTTTCTCACGCTATGTTTTTGACATCGGTAAATCACTAAATATAATATCATTGTTGATACACTTGAAACTTTAGATCAAATTTTGCTAAGTTTAGTGATGTGATAAAACTTAAACAGAATCATATGCTTTTTAAAAACCCAATGACAGCAATATTTGAGGGTTACTGCACCTTAACAGTTAAATATGTACAGGTTCAACAATATTGTACTTGTATTTTGGATCTATTCAGCGCTTTCAGTTCCGATAGGAACTTCTGTAGAATGTTTTGAGAAGGGTGCAGCTCTTTAAGTTATGCCAGATTTTATTTCTGAAGTGCTTTGTTGGTAGTTTAGTGTTATCACTGGGATTTCATCAAAATGTAATAGTAGCACGTGAAGTTTTCAGTACTGCCCCTTTGAACTGTGGGTATAAATATCCAGCACTACGAGGATAGATTTTTGTCCTGACTTTATTTTGATTCATTCTCAGGATGTGGGTGTCGCTGACAAGACCAACATTTATTGCCCATCCCTAGTTGCCACTTGAGACGATGGTGGTTGACTCTCTTGAACCGCTGCAGTCCGTGTGGTGAAGGTACTCCCACAGCGCTGTTGGGGAGTTCCAGCATGAAGGAACAGCCGATATATGTCCAAGTCAGGATGTGACTTGCAGGGAAACGTGGAGGTGGAGGTGGTGGTGTTCACATGCACCAGCGGCCCTTGTCCTTCTAGGTTGTGGAGGTTGCAGGTTTGGGAGGAGTTGTCAAAGAAGCCTGGGCAAGCTGCTGAAGTGCATCTTGTAGATAGAAACATAGAAAATAGGTGCAGGAGTAGGCCATTCGGCCCTTTGAGCCTGCACCACCATTCAATAAGATCATGGCTGATCATTCCTTCAGTACCCTTTTCCTGCTTTCTCTGGTACACATGCAGCCAGAGTGCGCCGGAGGCGGATAAAATGTGGTGACTACAATATGATTTCTGCCTCTTCCGCACCCATTGGTACCAAAATGGAAAATAAACCAAATAATGGCAGCGTTATGAATTTAAAAATAGAATTGGCCAGATGAACAACAGCAACTTGTATTTGTATAGCACCTTTAACGTTGTGAACCGTCCCAGGACGCTTCATAGGAGTATTATGCACTAAAGATTTGACACCGAGCCGCATAAGTAGAAATTAGCGTAGGTGACCAAAAGCTTGGTCAAAGAAGTATGTTTTAAGGAGCTTCTTGAAGGAGGAAACAGAGGTAGAGAGGTTTAGGCAGGGAGTTCCAGAGCTTGGCGCCTAGTCAACAGAAGGCACGGTCACCAATGGTTGAGTGTTTATAATCAGGGATGCTCAGGAGTGCAAAATTAGAGGAGCGCAAACATCGCGGGCAGCGGGGTGGATGGGGTTGTGGGGCTGGAGGAGATTACAGAGATACGGAGGGCCGAGGCCATGGAGGGATTTGAAAATAAGGATGAGAATTTTGAAATCGAGGTGTTGCTTAACCCGAAGCCAATGTAGGTCAGCGAGCACAGGTGCAGTGAAGAATACAGAGTAAAAACCAGCAGCTAATTTAAACCAAGACCCATGTGAGTAATGCATCAAACAGGATCCTGAGTGATTCTTGTGTATTGTGCTGCAATTCATCATGAATGAGACTAACACCAGTGATTCATTTGTTGGTGAGTCATACAGTACTGTATCCATAAAGTATATTAATAAAAAAAGATAGTTACTAAAAATAATGACAGGTTTGGGAATGAGCAGCAAGACACTAACCCAATGTTGCTGGAGGTCTCGACTGACCGACTAACCAGCAGTGGTAGCAGCAATATCAAAGCTGGCCAGTTTGTTTACCATCACGTAGAATTACATTAAATCTGCAGGACAGAAACAGGCCATGCGGCCCAACAGGTCTATGCTGTTGCTTATGTTCCATATGAGCCTCCTCCCACTCTATTTCTACTCACCCTTTCAACATATCCTTTGTAAGTGGTTTCCCTTGGGTGTTTTCGAGCACCCCCCACTTTACAGTAGTTCTAGAGTTGGGAGTGATTACTGTACTGAACAGATGAATGAGTTCGGGACAAATACCTTGGTCTCAACCGGCAATGCTTTTATTAAAGTTAACGCACACACCTGCACCCAGTAAACCACACACACCCTGGTATGTAAAACAAACAAATACAGTATAACACACAGTCTGGCCCATCTAAACAGGCCCCTATTGCAAAGTACCCATGTCTAAAACTGCCCCTGAAAACCCCTAAGATTTGGTTGGGAGAACGCACAATACCCCCTCACACCGTGGCTGTGATCTGAAAAGATGTGTGTGCAGAGATGATGCTCACCAATTCGTTGGCTTACTCGCTGCTTCTCCTGATGAAAACGTGTCTCTTCTGGTTTCTTCTCTCCGTCCCACATGGAGGGTTCGGTTCTTGCAGAGGCGAAGCAGCGAGAGCAAGAGTGAGATGCTGTGGCCACACAGCCTCTTTTATACCCGCAGTTCGTTTGCCTTTTCAGGTCGAATAAAGTTTGTTGTTGTTTCGAAACTTCCTGTGGGTGTGTCTTCTGGCCCAATAAAGTTTTTTTCCTTGTTTTCGAGGCTTCCTGTTTTGAGTCCAGTGATAGGTTTTTGCTTCCGACCGGTCTGGGCTTAATGGTTTTCTATTGTTCTGGTAACTCATCCAGGTAATGGCTAGATCAATGATCAGTTCATCTGATCTACCCTTGACGAGTTCATGTTGCTTAACAATGGATCCTCCATTTGCCCATCACTTGCGATGAATTGCCTTATCTTGGCCATTGTCTTCCCAGACCCCCTGCCCATCAGGTGTGGACTTCAAGCACACCATGGAAAAGTACCCTCCCACAAACAGGCTTCCAGGTTTTCTGCAGTGAGAAAAATATTAAAACGCAATGTCCAAATAATGTCCAACAAATCATTGGGGAGCTGATGCTTACACCTTCTCTTCCTTTTTCCCTCATGTACCTATCCAGTTTCCCCTTAAATGCATCTATGCTATTCACCTCAACCGCTCCCTGTGGTAGCGAGTTCCACATTCTCCCCGCTCTGGATAAAGAAGTTTCTCTTGAATTCCCGACTGGATTTATTAGTGATTATCTTATATTGACAGCCCCTAATTTTGGTCTCACCCCACAAGTGGAAACATTTTCACGTCTACCCCATCAAACATCTTCAAAATCTTAAAGACCTGAAGCTAGATAAGTACATGAAGGAGAAAGGAATAGAAGGATAAGTTGATATGGTGAGATGAAGTAGGATGGAATGTGGCTCGTGTGGAGCATAAACACCGGTATAGTATTGTTGTTGGGCCGCATGGCCTGCTTCTGTGATCTGAAGTTCTCTGTAGAGAGCTGAATTTCAGTTAAAATCTGCACCTAAGCCACAATCCCAGTCATTGTGGTTTGGTAGGAGAACTTGAAATAAAATGTGGGAAGAGGGTTTTGATACTGAGGTACTCTAGAAATCCTAGCAATAAATCCATGAAAATGAAAACAGTTTTTTTTTTGCTTTTGCACATCGTCAGCTCCTCCCACACCCTCTGTGTGGTCTTTTACTCCTTGAAATTCTCTTGTCTTTCATCACAGCTGGATTATCTTTCATCCCTAAACTGCTGTTCTAAAACACAACAGAATGAAACCAGTATGAACAAAGCCATAAAAGATCATTAATGGCCTCTGTTCTAGGCCCTGTGCTGTATTTTCAGGAGTCTTTTTTGCTTGATCAGCCTGTAATTGTGTTCTGGCAAGTTGCCATTTTTGTGAGAAAAGGAACCACTGTGTTCTGCAGTTGACATTTTTTTTCCCCAAACACGCTCATTTACAAACAATGAAATTGCGAGGAAGGCATTTGAACTCGAACAGGGTGGCCTTCATATGTACGTTACTGTTTTGCGTTATGAAAAAAACTTTATTAATATATCATTAGCACTTAACTAGTCCTATGAAAATCAACAACCAGGCCATATCTCCTACAGGGCCAAGTCAACAATCCAGGCTAAAAAGGCATTGCATTCTGGTGGGATTTCATGCTATCCTGTACTGTAGTGATTCACTGACCTCGCAGGATTCAATGAGGTCTGCTGACAAATGTAATTAGAATAAAACCACCGCCCCCTTCTCCCCATCTCTGTAATCCCCTCCAGCCCTCCATCACTGACCCATTGCGTAACTCCCGATTTTCTAAGCTCTGAAATTCCCTCCCCAAACATCTCCGCCTGTCCGCCTCTCCGCCTTTTAAGATGCGGCTTAAAACCTACCTCTTTGATCAAGCCTTTTGGTCACCATTTTTTTTATTTGTTCATGGGATGTGGGCATGGTGGGCAAGACCAGCATTTATTGCCCATCCTTAATTATCCTTGAGAAGGTGGTGGTGAACCGCTGCCTTGAACTGGTGCAGTCTGTACGATGCAAGTACTCCCACAGTGCTGTTAGCGGGGGGGGGAGGGGGGAGTTCTAGGAGTTTGATCCAGCAACGACGAAAGAATGGTGATATACTTCCAAGTTAGGATGGTGTGTGACTTGGAGGGGAACGTGGAGATGATGGTGTTCCCATGCGCCTGCTGCCTTTGCCTTTCTAGGTGGTAGAGGTCGCGGGTTTGGGAGGAGCTGCCGAAGATGCCTTGGCGAGTTGCTGCAGTGCATCTTGTAGATGATACGCACTGCAGCCATGGTGCGCCGGGGGTGGAGGGAGTGAACGTTTAAGGTGGTGGATGGGGTGCCAATCAAGCGGGCTGCTTTGTCCTGGATCATGTTGAGCTGCTTGATTGTTGTTGGAGCTGCACGCATCCAGGCAAGTGGAGAGTATTCCATCACACACCTGACTTTTGCCTTGTAGATGGTGGAAAGGCTTTGGGGAGTCAGGAGTTGAGCCACTTGTCGCAGAATACCAGCCTCTGACCCGCACTTGTAGCCACTGTATTTATGTGGCTGGTCCAGTTAAATTTCTGGTCAATGGTGACCCCCAGGATGTTGATGGTGGGGGATTCAGTGATGGTAATGGAGTTGAATGTCAAGGGGAGGTGGTTAGACTCTCTCTTGTTGGAGATAGTCATTGCCTGGCACTTGTGAGGCGCGAATGTTACTTGCCACTTATCGGCCCAAGCCTGAATATCATCCAGGTTTTGCTGTATGCGGGCATGGACTGCTCCATTATCTGAGGAGTTACAAATGGCACTGAACACTGTGCAATCATCAGCAAACATCCCCACTTCTGACCTTATGATGGTGGGAAGGACGTTGAAGAAGCAGTTGAAGATGGTTGGTCCGAGGACACTGCCTTGAGGAACTCCTGCAGCGATGCCCTCGGGCTGTGATGATTGACCTCCAACAACCACAACCATTTTTCTTTGTGCTGGGTATGGCTCCAGCCACTGGAGAGTTTTTCTTCTGATTCCCATTGACTTCAATTTTACTAGGGCTCCTTGGTACCACACTCGGTCAAATGCTGCCTTGATGTCAAGAGCAGTCACTCTCACCTAGCCCCTGCAATTCAGCTCTTCCGTCCATGTTTGGACCAAGGCTGTAATGAGGTCTGGAGCCGAGTGGTCCTGGCAGAACCCAAACTGAGCATCGGTGAGCAGGTTTTTGGCGAGTACGTGCTGCTTGATAGCACTGTCGATGACACCTACCATCACTTTGCTGATAATTGAGAATAGACTGATGGGGCGGTAATTGGACGAATTGGATTTGTCCTGCATTTTGTGAACAGGACATACTTGGGCCATTTTCCACATTATCAGCTAGATGCCAGTGTTGTAGCTGTACTGGAATAGCTTGGCTGGTGGAGCGGCTAGTTCTGGAGTACAAGTCTTCAGCACGACAGCCGGGATATTGTTGGGGCCCATAGCCTTTGCTGTGTCCAGTGCGCTCAGCCATTTCTTGATAGTATGTGGAGTGAATCGAATTGGCTGAAGACTGGCTTCTGTGATGGTGGGGACCTCAGGAGGAGGCCGATTTGGATCATCCACTCGGCACTTCTGGCTGAAGATGGTCGCAAATGCTTCAGCCTTGTCTTTTGCACTCACGTGCTGAGCTCCGCCATCAGTGAGGTTGGGGATATTCATGGTGCCTCCTCCTCCCGTTAGTTGTTTCATTGTCCACCACCATTCACGACTGGTTGTGTGGCAGGACTGCAGAGCTTTAATCTGATCCGTTGATTGTGGGATCGCTTAGCTCTGTCTATAGCATGCTGCTTCTACTGTTTAGCATACATATAGTCCTGTGTTGTCGCTTCCCCAGGTTTCACACCTCATTTTTAGGTACACCTGCTGTTGCTCCTGGCATCCTTTTCTACACTTCTCATTAGGGTTGGTCCGTTGGCTTGATGGTAGTGGTAAAGTAAGGGATATGCCGGGCCATGAGGTTACAGATTGTGGAGGAATACAATTCTGCTGCTGCTGCTGATGGCCCACAGTGCCTCATGGATGCCCAGTTTTAAGCTGATAGATTCAGAACAGATCTATCACATTTCACACACAACCATCATCATCATCATCATCATAGGCAGTCCCTCAAAATCGAGGAAGACTTGCTTCCACTCTAAAAGTGAGTTCTCAGGTGACTGTACAGTCCAATGCAGGACCTACAGTCTCTGTCACAGGTGGTGCAGACAGTGGTTGAAGGAAAGGGTGGCTGGGGAGTCTGGTTTGCCGCACACTCCTTCCATTGTCTGTGCTTGATTTCTGCATGCTCTCTGTGATGAGACTGACTGACTCTAGGTGCTCAGTGCCCTCCTGGATGCTCTTCCTCCACTTTGGGTGGTCGTGGGCCAGGAATTCCCAGGTGCCGGTGGGAATGTTACAATTCATCACGGAAGCTTTGAAGGTGCCCTTGAAACATTTCCTCTGCCCTCCAGGGGCTCACTTGCTGTGTAGGAGTTCCGAGTAGAGCGCTTGCTCAGGGAGTCTTGTGTCGGGCATGCGGATGAGCCTTGTACAACTTTCGTCACTTCCAGGCTAGATCCAAGGTCGTCCCACCTTCTGTTATCGAACTACAGTACACAGACGACACTTGCGTCTGCGCACATTCGGAGGCCAAACTCCAAACCATCGTCAGCATCTTCACCGAGGCGTACGAAAGCATGGGTCTTACACTAAACATTCGTAAGACAGCGGTCCTCTACCAACCTAACCCCGTCACACAGCACTGCCCCCCCCCTCCCCCCCACCACAAGTCATCAAAATCCACGCGCAGCCTTGGACAACGTGGACCATTTTCTATACCTCTGGAGTCTACTATCAGCAAGGGCAAATATCGATGTCTAGGTCCAACACCGCCTCCAGTGCGCCACATAACACGATGGAGGCTGACCTCAGTGTGAAGACTGGGCTTTGTCTCCACAATAACTGTGCGGTGGTCACTGCTACCAATGCTGTCATGGACAGATGCACCTGCGACAGGTAGATTGGTGAGGATGAGGTCAAGTAGGTTTTCCCTCTTGTTGGTTTTCTCACATTATCAGATAGATGCGTCTAGTTACTGACCCACTTGCCAGAAGAAACAATTTATCTCTACTTGTTCTATCAAACCCCTCATAATTTTGAATACCTCTATTAGGTCTCCTTCTCCTTCTCTGCTCTATGGAGGAGAATCCCAGCTTCTACAATTTCTCCACATAACTGAAGTCCATCATCCCTGGCATCATCCCAGTAAACCTCTGCACCCTTTTCAAGACCTTGACATCCTTCCTAAAATTGGGTGCAATTTCAACGGAGTAGGGGAGCCGATGGACCAGCCTATTCAAGGAAGGCTTGCGTTTATAAAATGCCTTACACAACCGTGGGAAATTCCAAAGCGCTTTAAAGCCAATGAAGTACTTTTTGAAGTGTATAAAATGGTTCTTTTAAATATTAATTCTGGTCCAATTTTGAGTTGGGGCCGATGTTAAGTGTGTAAGCTACCCTATGACCCCCTCAACAGATATCTAACTCAGCTTTTGCCTCTTTTCATTGCTATATGTGATCTGCGTATTTGACATTTCCTTGAGCAGGGAGGGAACTTCCTCCTTATAGAATCATAGACGTTTACGGCACAGAAGGAGGCCATTTGGCCTATTGTGTCCGTGTCGGCTGACAAAAAGCTATCCAGTCTAACCCCACTTCCCAGCTCTTCGTCCATAGACTTCTAAATTACGACATTTCAAGTGCATATCACGTACTTTTTAAATGCAATGAGGGTTTCTGCCTCTGCCACCCTTTCAGGCAATGAGTTCCAGGCCCCCACCAATCTTTGGGTGAAATTTTTTTTTCTCAACTCCCCTCTAATCCTTCTACCAATTACTTTAAATCTATACCCCATCTCTACTAAGGGAACTGGGTCCGTCCTATCCATTCTATCTCGGCTCCACATAATTTTATAATTATATCCTCCTTCCCCATCTGCGGCAAAAACAAATTTCACTTAAAATAAAAGCAAAATGCTGTGGATAATGGAAATCTGAAATAAAAACAGAAAATGCTGAAATACACTCGGGCAGCATCTGTGGAGAGGGAAACTGAGTTAACGTTTCAGGTCGCTGACCTTTCGTCACAAATGGAAAGTATAAGCGATGTCTGCTCTTCTCCAATCCTGGCCTCCTGCGCATCCCCGATTTTCATAGCTCCACAATTGGCGGCTGTGCCTTCAGCTGCCTGGGCCCTAAGCTCTGGAATTCCCTCCTTAAACCTCTCTGCTTCTCTGACCTCTTTTAAGACGCTCCTTAAAACCTACCTCTTTGACCAAGCTTTTGGCCACCTGTCCTAATATCTCCTTATGTGTCTTGGTGTCAAATTTTGACTGATTACACTCCTGTGAAGTGCCTTGGGATATTTTATTACATTAAAGGCGCTGTAGAAATGTGAGTTATTGCTGCCATGGTAGTATTCAATAACTAGAGCACAGCTGGCATACAACATGTTGACATACAGAATGTGCACTCCCAGTGCATGCACTGCAGAACCCAACCGTAAATATGCAGACCGAGGGAGGGGGATGCGAGAGGTGCAGCGATGAGTAAATAAAAAAAAACACTTATCTGTTTTTCTGATTAGCGTGGTAGCAGTTTTGAAAGCCTCTTACTTTCCCATCCCATACAAGTACATCATGTGACTAAGGAAGGAAGTCAAGATGTTAAATACGTATCGCACCTCAGCTGCTAGTAGGTTTATAAAGAAAGAACTTGTGTTTATATAGCGCCTTTCACAATCTCCAGCCTTCCCAAAGCATTTTACAGCCAATGAAGTACTTTTCAAAGTGTAGTCATTGTTGTAATGTAGGAAACATGGCAGCCAATTTGCGCACAGCAAGCCCACACAAACAGCAATGTGATAATGACCAGGTAATCAGTTTTTGTGATGTTGGTTGAGGGATAAATATTGGCCAGAATACCAGGGAGTACTCTCTTGCTCTTCTTTGAAATAGTGAACATGGGATCTTCTACGTCCGCCTGAGAGGGCAGACGGGACCTCTGTTTAACGTCTCATCCGAAAGATGGCACCTTTGACAGTGCACACCCCCTCACTACTGCACTGGAGTGTCAGCCTAGATTATGCGCTCAAGTAGCACATAACCAGATAATCCGAATTTTAGTGATGTTGGTTGAGGGATAAATATTGGCCAAAATTCCAGGGAGAACTCCCTTGATCATCATCGAAATAGTGCCTGTGAGATTTTTTACACCCAACTGAGAGGGCCGACGGGCTTTGGTTTAAGGTTTCATCCGAAAGATGGCACCTTTGACAGTGCAGCACTCCTTGAGCATCGCACTCCCTCAGCACTGCACTGGAGTGTCAGAAATAAGTTACAAATGACATGCTTTGTGACTGGGACTAAGGCAAACTATCCCTCTTTGTCTTTCTTGACTTGGTCTGCAGCCTTTGACACGGTTGACCACTCGATCCTTCTCCATTGCCTCTCCACCATCGTCCAGCTGGGTGGGATTGCACTGGCCTGGTTCCATTCTTATCTATCTAATCGTAGCCAGAGAATCACCTGCAATGGCTTCTTTTCCCACCCCCGCATCGTTAACTCTGGTGTTCCCCAAGGATCTATCCTTGGCCCCCTCCTGTTTCTCATCTACATGTTGCCCCTTGGCGACAGCGTCAGTTTCCAAATGTATGCTGATGACACCCAGCTCTACCTCATTACCACTTCTCTCGACCCCTCCACAGTCTGTAAATCATCAGACTGTTTGTCCAACATCTAGTTCTGGATGAGCAGAAATTTTCTCCAATTCAGTATTGGGAAGACCGAAGCCATCTCCTCCAGGCTGGAGAAGAACTTGGAGTGGGAGGGGGAGGATCCAGTTGTCGTGGTACACGGTACCAATGACATAGGTAGGACTAAGAAAGAGGTTCTGCTGAGAGAGTTGGAACAGATAGGGATTAAATTGAAAAGCAGAACCACAAAGGTAATAATCTCTGCATTATTACCTGAGCCATGAGCAAATTGGCATAGGGTCAATAGAATCAGGGAGATTGGCATAGGGTCAATAGAATCAGGTGGCACAGAGGTTGGTGTGGGAAAAGTGGGTATCGATTCATGGGGCACTGGCACCAATACTCGGGAAAGAGAGAGCTGTTCCGTGGGGACGGACTACACCTGAACTATGCCTGGACGAGAGTTCCAGCAAACTGAATAACTAGGGAGGTAGACAGGGGTTTAAACTAAATAAGGCGGGGGAGGGAGGATGACGGTCGCAGTGGAGAGAAATCCAGAATGCTAAAGAGAAAAGAAAAGGAAGCAATGCAGGAAAGTTATTGTGGTAGGATAACCAGATCATTGTCAGGAAGGAAAAGAGCATACAAACAAAAGAGTGCACTAACAAATAGGGTCCAGCTAAGAAAAAATAGCGATAAGACAAATAGGGCTGTGGTACAATATAATGTTAAGATGTCTAATAATGTTAAAAAGACAAATTTAAAAGCACTGTATCTGAATGCACGAAGCACCCGTAATAAGGTAGATGAATTAACAGCGCAAATAGATGTAAACAAATAGGATATAGTTCCAATTACAGAGACATGGTTGCAGGGTGACCACTGTTGGGAACTGAATATCCAAGGATATTCAATATTTAGGAAAGACAGGCAAAAAGGAAGAGGGGGTGGTGTGGCGTTTGGTAAAGGATGAAATCAGCAATAATCAGGGAAGATATTGGCTCAGAAAACCAAGATGTAGAATCAGTCTGGGTGAAGCTAAGGAGCACCAAGGGGCAGAAAACATTAATGGGAGTTGTCTATAGGCCTCCAAACAGTAGTGGTAGTGTAGGGGACGGCACCAAACAGGAAATTAGAGATGCAGGTAACAAGCATACCATAGTAATCATAGGTGACTTTAATCTACATATAGACTGGCCAAACCAAATTAGTAATAATACTGTGGCAGATGAATTCCTGGAGTGTGTACGAGATGGTTTTTTAGACCAGTATGTTGAGGAGCCTACTAGGAAACAAGCTATCCTAGATTGGGTATTGTGTAATGAGAAGGGGTAAATTAACAGTCGTGTTGTGCGAGGTCCTTTAGGGAAGAGGGACCATAACATTATTGAATTCTTTATCAAGATGGAAAGTGAAGTAGTCCAATCTGAAATTAGGGTCCTAAATCTAAACAAAGGAAACTACGAAGGTATGAGGAATGAATTGGCTATGATAGATTGGGAAGATTCATTAAAAAGCATGATGGTGGATAGGCAATGACTAACATTTAAGGAATAAATGGATGAATTGCAACAGTTATACATTCCTTTCTGATGTAAAAACACAACCATGGCTAACAAAAGAAATTAAGGATAGTATTAGATTCAAAGAGGAATTATACAAATTTGCCAGAAAAAGTATCAAGCCTGAGGATTGGGAGCAGTTTAGAATTTAGCAAAAAAGGACCAAGAAATTGATTAAGAAGGGAAAAATAGAGTATGAGAGTAAACTTGCAAGGAACATAAAAAAGTTTCTACAAGCACGTAAAAAGAAAAAGATTAGTGAAGACAAATGAAGGTCCTTTATAGACAGAAACGGGAGAATTTATAATGGGAACAAGTAAATGGCAGAACAATTAAATAAATACTTTGGTTCTGTCTTCACGGAAGAGGACACAGATAACGTCCCAGAAATGCTAGGGAATCGAGGGTCTAGTGAGCTAGAGGAATTAAAGGAAATGATTATTAGTAAGAAAATAGTGCTGGAGAATCTAATGGGACTGAAGGTCGATAAATCCCCAGTCCCTGATGATCTGCATTCCAGAGTACTAAAAGAGGTAGCCATGAAAATAGTAGATGCATTGGTTGTCATCTTCCAAAATTCTATACATTATGGAACAGTTCCTACAGATTGGAGGGTGGCAAATGTAATCCCACTATTTTTAAAAAAGGAGGAAGAGATAAAACGGGGAACTACAGACCGGTTAGCCTAACATCAGTAGCAGGGAAAATGCTAGAATCTATTATAGAAACATAGAAAATAGGTGCAGGAGTAGGCCATTCGGCCCTTCGAGCCTGCACCACCATTCAATAAGATCATGGCTGATCATTCCCTCAGTACCCCTTTCCTGCTTTCTCTCCATACCTCTTGATCCCTTTAGCTGTAAGGGCCATATCTAACTTCCTCTTGAGTATATCCAATGAACTGGCATCAACAACTCTCTGCGGTAAGGAATTCCACAGGTTAACAACTCTCTGAGTGAAAAAGTTTCTCCTCATCTCAGTCCTAAATGGCCTACCCCTTATCCTAAGACTGTGTCCCCTGGTTCTGAACTTCCCCATCATCGGGAACATTCTTCCCGCAACGAACCTGTCCAGCCCCGTCAGAATCGTATAATTTTCTATGAGATCCCCTCTCATCCTTCTAGACTCCAGTGTATAAAGGCCCAGGTGATCCACTCTCTCCTCATATGTCAGTCCCGCCATCCCGGGAATCAGTCTGGTGAACCTTCGCTGCACTCCCTCAATAGCAAGAACGTCCTTCCTCAGATTAGGAGACCAAAACTGAACAACAATATTCCAGATGAGGCCTCACCAAGGCCCTGTACAACTGCAGTAAGACCTCCCTGCTCCTATACTCAAATCCCCTAAGCTATGAAGGCCAACATACCATTTGCTGCCTTCAACGCCTGCTGTACCTGTATGCCAACTTTCAATGACTGATGAACCATGAGTATGCCAACTTTCAATGACTGATGAACCATGACACCCAGGTCTCGTTGCATCTCCCCCTTTCCTAATCTGCCATTCAGATAATATTCTGTCCGTGTTTTTTGCCCCCAAAGTGGATAACCTCACATTTATCCACATTATACTGCATCTACCATGCATTTGCCCACTCATCTAACCTGTCCAAGTCACCCTGCAGCCTTTTAACGTCCTCCTCACAGCTCACACCGCCACCCAGTTTAGTGTCATCTGCAAACTTGGAGATATTACACTCAAAATCTTAATCTAAATCATTAATGTATATTGTAAAGAGCTGGGGTCCCAGCACTGAGCCCTGCGGCACCCCACTAGTCACTGCCTGCCATTCTGAAAAGGACTCGTTTATCCCGACTCTCTGCTTCCTGTCTGCCAACCAGTTCTCTATCCACGTTAGTATATTACCCCCAATACCATGTGCTTTGATTTTGCACACCAATCTCTTGTGTGGGACCTTGTCAAAAGTCTTTTGAAAGTCCAAATACACCACATCCACTGGTTCTCCCTTGTCCACTCTACTGGTTACATCCTCAAAAAATTCCAGAAGATTTGTCAAGCATGATTTCCCTTTCATAAATCCATGCTGACTTGGACCGATCCTGTCACTGTTTTCCAAATGCGCTACTATTTCATCTTTAATAATTGATTCCAACATTTCCCCCTCTACTGATGTCAGGCTACATACCCGTTTTCTCTCCCTTTTTAAAAAAGTGGTGTTACATTAGCTACCTTCCAGTCCATAGGAGCTGATCCAGAGTCGATAGACTGTTGGAAAATGATCACCAGTGCATCCACTATTTCTATGGTCACTTCTTTAAGTACTTTGGGATGCATCCCAATCAGTCCCTGGGGATTTATCGGGCTTCAATCCCATCAATTTCCCTAACACAATTTCCCGCTTGATAAGAAGGATATCCTTCAGTTCCTCCTTCTCACTAGATCCTCAGTCCCCTAGTATTTCCGGAAGGTTATTTGTGTCTTCCTTCGTGAAAACAGAACCAAAGTATTTGTTTAACTGGTCTGCCATTTCTTTGTTCCCCGTTATAAATTCACCTGAATCTGACTGCAAGGGACCTACGTTTGTTTTCACTAATCTTTTTCTCTTCACATATCTATGGAAGCTTTTGCAGTCAGTTTTTATGTTCCCAGCCAGCTTCCTCTCGTACTCTATTTTCCCCCTCCTAAATAAACCCTTTGTCCTCCTCTGCTGTATTACAAAATTCTCCCAGTCCTCAGGTTTGCTGCTTTTTCTGGCCAATTTATTTGCCTCTTCCTTGGATTTAACACTATCCTTAATTTCTCTTGTTAGCCACGGTTGAGCCAACTTCCCCATTTTATTTTTACTCCAGACAGGAATGTACAGTTGCTGAAGTTCATCCATGTGATCTTTAAATGTTTGCCATTGCCTATCCACCGTCAACCCTTTAAGTATCATTTGCCAGTCTATTCTAGCCAATTCATGCCTCAAACCATCGAAGTTACCTTTCCTTAAGTTCAGGACCTTAGTTTCTGAATTAACTGTGTCACTCTCCATCTTAATAAAGAATTCTACCATGTTGTGGTCACCCTTGCCCAAGGGGCCTCGCACAACAAGATTGCTAATTAGTCCTTTCTCATTACACATCACCCAGTCTAGGATGGCCAGCTCCCTAGTTGGTTCCTCGACATATTGGTCTAGAAAACCATCCCTAATACACTCCACTGCATTGCTAGCAGTTTGGTTCGCCCAATCGATATGTAGATTAAAGTCACCCATGATAACTGCTGGACCTTTATTGCATGCATTCCTAATTTCTTGTTTGATGCTGTCCCCAACCCTACTACTACTGTTTGGTGGTCTGTACACAACTCCCACTTGCGTTTTTTGCCCCTTGGTATTCTGTTGCTCCACCCATACCGATTCCACATCATCCAAGCTAATGTCCTTTCTTACTATTGCATTAATTTCCTCTTTAACCAGCAATGCCACCCCACCTCCTTTTCCTTTGTCTATCCTTCCTAGATGTTGAATACCCCTGGATGTTGCGTTCCCAGCCTTGGTCACCCTGGAGCCATGTCTCCGTGATGCCAATTACATCATACCCATTAATTGCTATCTGTGCAGTTAATTCGTCCACCTTATTCCGAATACTCCTCGCATTGAGGCACAGAGCCTTCAAGCTTGTCTTTTTAACAACCTTTGCCCCTGTAGGATTTTGCTGTAATGTGGCCCTTTTTGCTTTTTGCCTTGGATTTTTCTGCCCTCCACTTTTACTTTTCTTCTTTCTACCTTTTGCTTCTGCCCCCATTCTACTTCCTTCTGTCTCCCTGCATAGGTTCCCATCCCCGTGCCATATTAGTTTAACCCCTCCCCAACAGCACTAGCAAACACTCCCCCTAGGACATTGATTCTGGTCCTGCCCAGGTGCAGACCGTCCGGTTTGTACTGATCCCACCTCCCTCAGAACCAGTTCCAATGTCCCAGGAATTTGAATCCAGCCCTTGTGCACCACTCCTCAAGCCACGTATTCATCTGAGCTATCCTGCGATTCCTACTCTGACTACCATGTGGCACTGGTAGCAATCCTGAGATTACTACTTTTGAGGTCCTACTTTTTAATTTAGCTCCTAGCTCCCTAAATTTGTCTTGTAGGACCTCATCCCGTTTTTTTACCTATATCGTTGGTACTTATATGCACCACGACAACTGGCTGTTTACCTTCCCCCTTCAAAATGTCCTGCACCCGCTCCAAGACATCCTTGACCCTTGCACCAGGGAGGCAACATAACAGCCTTATTAACGGATTTGACAACGGCACACTTAGATAATAGCAACGGGATTAGACAAAGTCAACATGGGTTTATGAAAAGAAAATCGTTTGACAAACCTACTGGAGTTTTTTGAGGATGTAACTGATAGAATAGATAAGGGAGAACCAGTGGATGTAGTGTATTTGGATTTTCAGAAGGCCTTTGATAAAATCCCACATAAGAGGTTAGTGTGCAAAATTAAAGCACATAGGATTGGGGTTAATGTACTGGCATGGATTGAAAATTGGTTAACTGACAGGAAACAGAGCGTAGGAATAAACGGGTCTTTTTCGGGGTGGCGGGCAGTGACTAGTGGGGTACCACAGGGATCAGTGCTTGGGCCCCAGCTATTCACAATATATATAAATGATTTGGATGAGGAACCAAATGTAATATTTCCAAGTTTGCTGACGACACAAAACTAGGTGGGATTGTGAGTTGTGAGGAGGATGCAAAGACGCTGCCAAGGAGATTTAGATAGGTTGAGTGGGCAAACACATGGCTGATGCAGTATAATGTGGATAAATGTGAAGTTATCCAGTTTGGTGGGAAAACATAAGGACAAAGTATTATTTAAATAGTGATGGCTTGAGAAGTGTCGATGTACAGAAGGACCTGGGTGTCCTTGTATACCAGTCATTGAAAGCAAACATGCAGGTGCAACAAGCAGTTAGGAAGGCAAATGGTATGTTGGCCTTCATTGCAAGAGGATTTGAGTGCAGGAGCAAGGATGTCTCACTACAGTTATACAGGGCCTTGGTGAGACCGCACCTGGAGTATTGTATGCAGGTTTGGTCTCCTTACCTAAGAAAGGATATACTTGCCATAGAGGGAGTGCAGCGAAGGTTCACCAGACTGGGATGGCAGGACTGTCTTATCAGGAGAGATTGGGTCGACTAGGCCTGTATTCACTAGAGTTTAGAAGCATCAGAGGGGATCTCATTGAAACGTATAAAATTCTGAGATGCGGGAAGAATGTTTCCCCTGGCTGGGAAGTCTAGAACAGGGATCATAATCTCAGGATACGGGGTAGGAAATTTAGGACTGAGATGAGGAGAAATGTTTTCACTCGGGGTGGTGAACCTGGGAATTCTCTACCATAGAAGGCTGTGGAGGCCAAGTCACTGAATATATTTAAGAGGGAGATAATAGATTTCTAGACACAAAAGACATCAAGGGGTATGGGGAAAAAGCAGGAATATGGTGTTGAGATAGAGGATCAGCCATGATCATATTAAATGGTGGTGCAGACTCGAAGGGCCTAATGGCCTACTACTACCCCTATTTTTTATGTTTCTATTGATTTCGGTCCCCACCACAAACTCCGTTGCCTAGCTACTGACTCCATCCCTGTCCCCAGCTTCTGTCTGAAGCTGAACCAGACTGTTCGCAACCCTGGTGTCATATTTGACCCTGAAATTAGCTTTTGACCACATATCTGCAGCGTAACTAAGAAACATAGAAATTTACAGCGCAACAGGAGGCCATTTTGGCCCATCGTGTCCACACCGGCCGACAAAGAGCCGCAAGGCGTTTGGTCAGCATCCCTGAAGGGTACATATAAACCAATGAACAATGGCGGAAAGGTAAAGAGCAACCAGTCCGCCCCACACAACTGCGACACCCCTTACACCGAAATATTCTACACTCCACCCCAACCGGAGCCATGTGATCTCCTAGGAGAGGCAAAAACCTAGACCAATTTAGGGGGAAAAAAATCTGAGAAAATTCCTCTCCGACCCATCCAGGCTATCGAAACTCGTCCAGGAGATCATACTGGCCGTATTTGATTCCCTCTGCGTAAAGAAGCCCCCCCACCCCCCTCAAATCCCTCTAAACCTTCCACCAACCACCTTAAAACTATGCCCCCTGGTAATAGACCCCCATCACCAATGGAAATAGGCCCTTACTATCCATTTCCAGGCCCCGCAATATTTTGTACACCTCAATGAGGTCTCTTCTCAACCTCCTCTGTTCCAATGAGAACAAACCCAGCCTATCCAATCTGTCCTCATAACTAAGATTCTCCATTCCAGGCAGCATCCTAGTAAATCTCCTCTGCATCCTCTCTAGTGCAATCATGTCCTTCCTATAATACGGCGACCAGAATTGCATGCAGTTCTCCAGCTATGGCCTAACCAAAGTATTATACAATTTAAGCATAACCTCCCTGCTCTTATATTCTATGCCTCAGCCAATAAAGGCAAGCATTCTGTATGCCTTCTTAATCACCTTATCCACCTGGCCTGCTACTTTCAGGGATCTGTAGACAACCACTCCAAGGTCCCTTTGTTCATCTACACTATTAAGTGGCCTACCACTTAATGTGTATACCCTTTCCTTATTAGCCCTCCCAAAGTGCATTACCTCACACTTCTCTGAATTAAATTCCATTTGCCACTGCTCTGCCTACCTGACCAGTAGATTGATATACTCCTGCAGCCCATGACTTTCCTCTTCATTATCAACCACACAGCCAATTTTAGTGTTGTCTGCAAACTTCTTAATCATATTCCCTATATTCAAATCTAAATCGTTGATATATACCACAAAACGCAAGGGACCCAGTACTGAGCCCTGCAGAACCCCACTGGAAACATCCTTCCAGTCACAAAAACATCCATCAACCATTACCTTTTGCTTCCTACCTTCAAGCCAATTTTGGATCCAACTTGCCACTTTGCCCTGGATCCCATGGGCTTTAACCTTCGTGACCAGTCTAACATGTGGGACCTTATCAAAAGTTTTGCTAAAGTCCATATACACTACATCGTATGCACTACCCTCATCGACCCTCTTGGTTACCTCCTCAAAAAATTCAATCAGGTTAGTCAAACACGATCTTCCCTTAACGAATCCGTGCTGACTGTCCCTAATTAATCCTTGCCTTTCCAAATGTAGATTTATCCTGTCTTTCAGAATTTTTTCCAATAATTTTCCCATCACTGAGGTTAGGCTGACAGGCCTGTAATTACTCGGCCTATCCCGTTCTCCCTTCTTAAACAAGGGTATGACATTAGCAGTCCTTCAATCCTCTGGCACCATGCCCAAATCCAAAGAAAACTGGAAAATAATGGTCAAGGCCTCTGCTATTTCACCTTTTACTTCGCTCAACAGCCTGGGATGTATTTCATCCGGGCCTGGGGACTTATCTACTTTCAAAGCTGCTAAACCCCTTAATACTTCTTCTCTCGCTATGTTTATTTCATCCAGAATTTCACACTCTTCCTCAATAGCAGTATCTGCATTACCCCTTTCCTTTGTGAAAACCGATGCAAAGTATTCATTTCGAACCTTACCAACATCTTCCGCCTCCACACACACATTACCCTCTCTAAGAGGCCCTACACTTTCTTTAGTTACCCTCTTACTCTTAATATATTTCAAGAACATCTTTGTTTTTTTCCTTAATTTTACTAGCCAAGAATTTTTCATGCGATCTCTTAGCATTCCTAATATCCTTTTTAATTTTACTTCTTAACTTTCTATATTCCTCTAAAGATTCGATAATATTTAGCCATTGGTATATGACATAAGCTTCCCTTTTTTTCTTTATCCTCGCCTGTAAGTCCCCAGACATCCAGGGGGCGCTAGAATTATTATTCCCACCCTTTTTCTTTAAGGGCACATGTTTGGCCTGAGCCTTCCTGATCTCCTCCTTGAATGCCTCCCACTGTTCCAACACTGATTTACCTACAAGTAGCTGTTTCCAGTCCACTGTGGCCAAATCATTCCTTAGCTTAGCAAAATTAGCTTTTCCCCAATTTGGAACTTTTATTCCAGGCCTATCCTTGTCCTTATCCATAACCAATTTGAATCTGACTGAATTATGGGCACTGGCACCCACTAATACTCCTTCAACCTGCCCAGCTTCATTCCCAAAACATAAATCCAAAATTGCCCCCTCTTGTGCTGGGCTTGCTACATACTGACTAAAAAAGTTCTCTTGAATGCCTTTTAACAATTCCGCACCCTCTATACCCTTCACACTATATTTGTCCCAATCAATATTTGGATTGTTAAAATCCCCTACTATTACTACCCAATGGTTTTTGGACTTCACAGCAATTTGCCTACATACTTGCTGCTCCTCCCTCCCTCCCACTGTTTGGGGTCTATAATATATGCCCAGCAGTGTGATCGCCCCTTTTTTATTTTTCAATTCGACCCATATGGCCTCATTTGATGATCCCTCTAACATATCATCCCTCCTCACCGCTGTAATAGTTTCTTTAATAAGTCCCTGAATTCTGCTTGTGTCGTTGGTCCCGATATGGACCACGACCTCTAGCTGTTTATCCTCTCCCCCCAGAATGCCCTGCATCCACTCTGTGACATTCTTGACCCTGGCACCAGGGAGGCACCATGCCATTCAAAAGTCATGTCTACGGCCTCAAACGCCTGTCTGTTCCCCTAACTATAGAATCCCCTATCGCTAGAGCTCTTTTATTCTTCGTCCCTCCCCCCTGTGCAGCTGAGCCACCCGTGGTGCCTTTGAATTGGCTCTGGCTGCACTCCCCAGAGGCGCCATCGCCCTCACTGATACTCAAGTGAATATTGGTTTGAAAGCGAGATGGACTCACGGGGACTCCTGCACTACCTAGCATTCTTACTTCGTCTGGTGGTCACCCGCTTCCCCTCTGCCTACACGCTTTTAAGCTGCGGGGTGACCACCTCCTGAAATGTGCTATCCACGTAGCTCTCAGCTTCGCGGATGCACCGTGTTGACTCCAGCCGCCGCTCAAGCTCCGAAACGCGGAGCTCAAGTAGTTGAAACTGGAGACACCTCCTGCACACATGGTTGTCTAGGCCACATGAAGCGTCCAGGACTTCCCACATGCCACAAGATGTGCACTCCATGGGACTGAGCTGCCCTGCCATCCCTCTCGTTAGACTTATCTAGTTTAAAATCTAATTAAAAAGAAATAGAGAAAAGAGAGATACTTACCAACTCACCGACCTCTGTGGCCTCCCGAACTCCTGGCCTCTCGAACTCACTGACCTCTGTGGCCTCCCTAAGACGCCTATTTCTGTAACATCGCCTTCTCCGCCGCTCATCTGCTGCTGAAATCCTCATTCCTTGCCTTCATTACCTCTAGACTTGACTATTCCAATGCACTGCTGGCTGGCCTCCCACATTCTACCCTACGTAAACTAAAGGTGATCCAAAACTCGGCTGCCCGTGTCCTAACTCAAACCAAGTCCCACTCACCCATCACCCCTGTGCTCGCTGACCTACATTGGCTTCCGGTTAAGCAACGCCTTGATTTCAAATTTCTCATACATTTTCAAATCCCTCCATGGCGCGCTCCTCTCTATCTCTGTAATCATCTCCAGCCCCACAACTCCCCAAGATGTCTGTGCTCCTCTAATTCTGCCCTTCTGAGCATCCCTGATTATAATCGCTCAACCATTGGTGGCCTGCCTTCTGTTGCCTCTGCCCCAAGCTCTGGAACTCCCTGCCTAAATCTCCGCCTCGCTATCTCACTTTCCTCCTTCAAGACACGACTTAAAACATACCTCTTTGACCAAGCTTTGGTCACCTGCACTAATTTCTACTTGTGTGGCTCGGTGTAAAATTTTTATTGCATAATACTCCTGTGAAGCGCCTTGGGACGTTTCATTATGTTAAAGGTGCTATATAAATACAAGTTGTTGTTGTTGTCAGCCTAGATTTTATTCTCAAGTCTCTGGATTGGGGCTTGAACTCACAGTCGTCTGCCTCAGAGGCGAGGATACTACCCACTGAGCCACAACTGAGTTAATTCACTGTAAAGTCACTGATGATAACCTAAAATACTAATTAAATAGCACTTAAAATGTGTACACCATCTTTGTCGTAAAAATTCAATACCAGTTCTTGACTAAATCACAATTGAAATTGGCTATATTTCAAAGGTACCTGTCTTTAAATGCAAGGATTTTTTTTGTGTATATGCCTGTGCATTACGTGCTGCAGTTACACAAAATATATTGGAGAAACCAAACTGCAGTGGTTTGTTTTAGCTGAGCGTGCAACTCTGCATTCCTCTCAAGCCCGTCTTGTTTAGTTTTTAATTTATTTTACAATCTGTTTTCTCAGAGTTGTCAGATTTTATTCTGTCCTTTTGCGGGGTTGAATAGTCTGGCATCACATAGGCGGATGTATGCTTAGATATATGAAAAATAATTTTGTGTTCAGACGATCTGTAGGAGTCAGCCTCGGGATGACCTCCCAAAACCTGTGTATTTTTGAAAAGGTCACAGTTAAAGCTACGTGTCTTAAAAGTACACGTTTTTCATCAACTCCAGGCAATTGTAAAAGGTTCATTGCTAAATTTAAGCCAATAGTGTAAATTTGTTTATCAGGTCCCACAGAAAATGAAATCTTTTTGGCAAAAACATTTTGTGTAAATCTAATACAATCACTCTCTTTTATTCCTCTCTCTCTCTCTCTCTCTCTCTCTCTCTCTCTCTCTCTCTTCCCCCCCCCCATCTGTCTCTCTCGCTTTCCCCTCTCTCTCTCTCTCTCTCTCTCTCTCGTCGCCCCGCTCGCTCGCGATCTCGCGCTCTCGCTCTCTCTCTCTCTCTCTCTCTCTCTCTCTCGTCCCCTCTCTCGTCCTCTCTCTCTCTCTCTCACTTCCTCTCTCTCTCTCTCTCTCACTTCCTCTCTCTCTCTCTCTCTCTCGGACACTCTCTCTTTCTCGTCCACTCTCTAGTTCACTATCGCGCTCTCGCTCTCTCTCTCTCGTCCACGCTCTCTCGCGCGCTCTCGCTCGCGCTCTCTCTCTCTCCACAATCTCTCGTCCTCTTTCTCCACATTCTCTCTCTCTCTCTCTCTCTCTCTCTCTCTCTCTCCACATTCTCTTTCTCTCCACATTCTCTCTCTCTCTCTTGTCTACTCTCTCTCTCTCCACATTCTCTCTCTCTCTCTTGTCTACTCTCTCTCTCTCGCGCTCTCGCTCGCGCTCTCTCTCTCCACAATCTCTCGTCCTCTTTCTCCACATTCTCTCTCTCTCTCTCTCTCTCTCTCTCTCTCCACATTCTCTTTCTCTCCACATTCTCTCTCTCTCTCTTGTCTACTCTCTCTCTCTCCACATTCTCTCTCTCTCTCTTGTCTACTCTCTCTCTCTCGCGCTCTCGCTCGCGCTCTCTCTCTCCACAATCTCTCGTCCTCTTTCTCCACATTCTCTCTCTCTCTCTCTCTCTCTCTCTCTCTCTCTCTCCACATTCTCTTTCTCTCCACATTCTCTCTCTCTCTCTTGTCTACTCTCTCTCTCTCCACATTCTCTCTCTCTCTTGTCTACTCTCTCTCTCTCGCGCTCTCGCTCGCGCTCTCTCTCTCCACAATCTCTCGTCCTCTTTCTCCACATTCTCTCTCTCTCTCTCCACATTCTCTTTCTCTCCACATTCTCTCTCTCTCTCTCTCTCTCTCTTGTCTACTCTCTCTCTTGTCCGCGTTCTCTTCTCTCTCTCTCTCGCTCTCTCCTCCATACTCTCTCTCTCCTCCATACTCTCTCTCTCTCTCTCTCTCTCTCTCCTCCATACTCACATTCTCTGTCTCTGTCTCTCTCTCTCCTCCATACTCTCTCTCTCTCTCTCGCTCTTTCCTCCATACTCACTCTCTCTCTCTCTCTCCTCCATACTCTCTCTCTCTCTCTCTCTTCCTCTGTGTCTCTCTCTCTCTCTCTTCCTCTGTGTCTCTCTCTCTCTCTCTCTCTCTCCTCCATACTCACACTCTCTCTCTCTCTCCTCCATACTCACTCTCTCTCTCTCTCTCTCTCTCTCTCGTCCGCTCTCTCTCTCTCTCTTCCTCTCTCTCTCTCTCTCTCCTCCATACTCACTCTCTCTCTCTCTCTCTCTCTCTCCTCCATACTCACTCTGTCTCTCTCTCCTCCATACTCTCTCTCTCTCTCTCTCTCCCTCCATACTCACACTCTCTCTCTCTCTCTCTCTCTCTCTCTCCTCCATACTCTCTCTCTCTTCTCTCTCGTCCGCGCTCTCGCGCTCTCTCTCTCGTCTGCGCTCTCGCGCTCTCTCTCTCTCGTCCGCGCTCTCGCGCTCTCTCTCTCTCGTCCGCGCTCTCGCGCTCTCTCTCTCGTCCGCGCTCTCGCGCTCTCTCTCTCGTCCGCGCTCTCGCGCTCTCTCGTCCGCGCTCTCGCGCTCTCTCTCTTGTCCGCGCTCTCGCGCTCTCTCTCTTGTCCGCGCTCTCGCGCTCTCTCTCTTGTCCGCGCTCTCGCGCTCTCTCTCTTGTCCGCGCTCTCGCGCTCTCTCTCTTGTCCGCGCTCTCGCGCTCTCTCGTCGCGCTCTCGCGCTCTCTCTCTCTCGTCCGCGCTCTCGCGCTCTCTCTCTCGTCCGCGCTCTCGCGCTCTCTCTCTCGTCCGCGCTCTCGCGCTCTCTCTCTCTCGTCCGCGCTCTCTCTCTCTCGTCCGTTCTCTCACTCTCTCTCGTCCGCGCTCTCTCTCTCTCTCGTCCGCGCTCTCTCTCTCTCTCGTCCGCGCTCTCTCTCTCTCGTCCGCGCTCTCTCTCTTTCTCTCTCTCGTCCACGCTCTCTCTCTTTCTCTCTCTCGTCCACATTCTCTCTCTCTCTCTCTCTCCTCGTCCACATTCTCTCTCTCTCTGCACTCTCTCTCTCTCTCTCGTCCGCGCTCTCTCTCTCTCTCTCTCTCTCGTCCGCGCTCTCTCTCTCTCTCTCTCTCTCTCTCTCTCTCTCTCTCGTCCGCGCGCTCTCTCTCTCTCGTCCGCGCTCTCTCTCTCTCTCGTCCGCGCTCTCTCTCTCTCTCGTCCGCGCTCTCTCTCTCTCGTCCGCGCCCTCTCTCTCTCTCTCGTCCGCGCTCTCTCTCTCTCTCTCTCTCGTCCGCGCTCTCTCTCTCTCTCTCTCTCGTCCGCGCTCTCTCTCTCTCGTCCGCGCTCTCTCTCTCTCTCTCTCGTCCGCGCGCTCTCTCTCTCTCTCTCTCGTCCGCGCGCTCGCTCTCTCTCTCTCTCGTCCGCGCTCTCTCTCTCTCTCTCTCTCGTCCGCGCTCTCTCTCTCTCTCTCGTCCGCGCGCTCTCTCTCTCTCTTCTCGTCCGCGCTCTCTCTCTCTCTCTCTCTCTCGTCCGCGCTCTCTCTCTCTCTCTCTCTCGTCCGCGCTCTCTCTCTCTCTCTCTCTCGTCCGCGCTCTCTCTCTCTCTCTCTCGTCCGCGCGCTCTCTCTCTCTCTCTCTCTCCGCGCTCTCTCTTCTCTCTCTCTCTCTCTCTCTCTCTCGTCCGCGCTCTCTCTCTCTTCTCTCTCTCTCTCGTCCGCGCTCTCTCTCTCTCTCTCTCTCGTCCGCGCTCTCTCTCTCTCGTCCGCGCGCTCTCTCTCTCGTCCGCGCTCTCACTCTCTCTCTCGTCCGCGCTCTCTCTCTCTCTCTCTCTCGTCCGCGCTCTCTCTCTCTCTCTCTCGTCCGCGCTCTCCTCTCTCTCTCTCTCGTCCGCGCTCTCTCTCTCTCTCTCTCGTCCGCGCTCTCTCTCTCTCTCTCGTCCGCGCTCTCTCTCTCTCTCTCTCGTCCGCGCTCTCTCTCTCTCTCTCTCGTCCGCGCTCTCTCTCTCTCTCTCTCTCGTCCGCGTCCTCTCTCTCTCTCTCTCTCTCTCTCGTCCGCGCTCTCTCTCTCTCTCTCTCTCGTCCGCGCTCTCTCTCTCTCTCTCTCTCGTCCGCGCTCTCTCTCACTCTCTCTCTCGTCCGCGCTCTCTCTCTCTCTCTCTCGTCCGCGCTCTCTCTCTCTCTCTCTCGTCCGCGCTCCTCTCTCTCTCTCGTCCGCGCTCTCTCTCTCTCTCGTCCGCGCTCTCTCTCTCTCTCTCTCGTCCGCGCTCTCTCTCTCTCTCTCTCTCTCTCTCTCGTCCGCGCTCTCTCTCTCTCTCTCTCTCGTCCGCGCTCTCTCTCTCTCTCTCTCTCTCGTCCGCGCCCTCTCTCTCTCTCTCTCTCTCTCTCTCTCTCTCGTCCGCGCTCTCTCTCTCTATCTCTCTCGTCCGCGCTCTCTCTCACTCTCTCTCTCGTCCGCGCTCTCTCTCTCTCTCTCTCGTCCGCGCTCTCTCTCTCTCTCTCTCGTCCGCGCTCTCTCTCTCTCTCTCTCGTCCGCGCTCTCTCTCTCTCTCTCTCGTCCGCGCTCTCTCTCTCTCTCTCTCGTCCGCGCTCTCTCTCTCTCTCTCTCTCTCTCTCTCTCGTCCGCGCTCTCTCTCTCTCTCTCTCGTCCGCGCTCTCTCTCTCTCTCTCTCGTCCGCGCTCTCTCTCTCTCTCTCTCGTCCGCGCTCTCTCTCTCTCTCTCTCGTCCGCTCCTCTCTCTCTCGTCCGCGCTCTCTCTCTCTCTCTCGTCCGCGCTCTCTCTCTCTCTCTCTGTCTCTCTCCTCTCTCTCTCTCTCTCTCGTCCGCGCTCTCTCTCTCTCTCTCTCTCGTCCGCGCTCTCTCTCTCTCTCTCTCGTCCGCGCTCTCTCTCTCTCTCTCGTCCGCGCTCTCTCTCTCTCTCTCGTCCGCGCTCTCTCTCTCTCTCTCTCGCCCGCGCTCTCTCTCTCTCTCGCCCCTCTCTCTCTCTCTCTCTCTCTCTCTCTCTCTCTCTCTCTCTCTCTCTCTCTCTCTCGTCCGCGCTCTCTCTCTCTCTCGTCCGCTCTCTCTCTCTCTCTCGTCCGCTCTCTCTCTCTCTCTCTCTCTCGTCCGCTCTCTCTCTCTCTCTCTCTCTCGTCCGCGCTCTCTCTCTCTCTCTCGTCCGCGCTCTCTCTCTCTCTCTCGTCCGCTCTCTCTCTCTCTCTCTCGTCCGCTCTCTCTCTCTCTCTCTCTCTCGTCCGCGCTCTCTCTCTCTCTCTCTCTCTCTCTCGTCCGCGCTCTCTCTCTCTCTCTCTCGTCCGCGTCTCTCTCCTCTCTTCGTCCGCGCTCTCTCTCTCTCTCTCTCTCTCGTCCGCGCTCTCTCTCTCTCTCGTCCGCGCTCTCTCTCTCTCTCTCTCGTCCGCGCTCTCTTCTCTCTCTCTCGTCCGCGCTCTCTCTCTTTCTCTCTCTCGTCCACATTCTCTCTCTCGTCCG